>NC_041400.2:180544012-180794012 GCF_900747795.2 Erpetoichthys calabaricus
AGTTGTAGATTGGTATTTATTTTTTGTGTATTTATTTATTTTATACTATCTGTGTAAGCCCATGCTGTAAAAAGCCCAGGCTCCTAAAAACTATTGAAATTGTCAGGAACAAAAATTGAAATGCAGAGTCGGCGGCTTCGTTTTGTGGATGTGCTCGCCCCCCTTGTCTATCAGCGGCTAATCGAGTTTCTCTTTCCTCGGAGGTTTCGTTTTTCCAATGTACTCGCCCCCCTTGTCTATCAGCGGCTAATCGAGTTTCTCTCTCCTCTGAGGTTTAGTTTTGCAGATGTGCTCGCCTCGTTTGTGTATTAGCTGCTAAGCAAGTTTCTCTTTTCTCAGCGATTTCACTTTGGCGACGGAGTCGCTTTCTTTGAGCTTCATGCTGTAGCCTCGTACTTCTTTCTTATTCCGACTCTTTAACTTGGGGCTGCCTTGCCAGCTCTTTGAGCTTCACGCTGTAGCCTCACACTTCCAGGCCAGACAGACAGACAGACAGGCACACAGACAGTCCTATGAAAAAGTGTGAGAACCCCTCTTATTTCTTTGGATTTTTGTTCATCATTGGCTGAGCTTTCAAAGTAGCAACTTCCTTTTAATATATGACATGCCTTATGGAAACAGTAGTATTTCAGCAGTGACATTAAGTTTGTTGGATTAACAGAAAATATGCAATATGCATCATAACAAAATTAGACAGGTGCATAAATTTGGGGACCCCAACAGAGATATGACATCAATACTTAGTTGAGCCTCCTTTTGCTAATCTAACAGCCTCTAGACGCTGTCCTCCTATAGCCTTTGATGAGTGTCTGGATTCTGGATGGAGGTATTTCTGACCATTCTTCCATATAAAATCTCTCCAGGACAGCCTGCTTCAAATCATCCCATAGATTTTCGGGACTGTGACGGCCATTCCAGAACATTGTACTTCTCCCTCTGCATGAATGCCTTTGTAGATTTTGAACTGTGTTTTGGGTCATTGTCTTGTTGGAATATCCAACCCCTGCGTAACTTCAACTTTGTGACTGATGCTTGAACATTATCATGAAGAATTTGTTGATATTGGGTTGAATTCATCTGACCCTCGACTTTAACAAGGCCCCCAGTCCCTGAACTAGCCACACAGCCCCACAGCATGATGGAACCTCCACTAAATTTGACAGTAGGTAGCAGGTGTTTTTCTTGGAATGCGGTGTTCTTCTTCCGCCATGCAAAGAGCTTTTTGTTATGACCAAAACTCAATTTTGTCTCATCAGTCCAAAGCACTTTGTTCCAAAATGAACCTGGCTTGTCTAAATGAGCATTGGCATACAACAAGCGACTCTGTTTGTGGCATGAGTGCAGAAAGGGCTTCTTTCTCATCACCCTGCTGTACAGATGTTCTTTGTGCAAATTGCGCTGAATTGTAGAACGATGTACAGATACACCATCACCATCTGCAGCAAGATGTTCTTGCACGTCTTTGGAGGTGATCAGATCTTTTGAGAGTTGCTTTGAGGATTCCATGCTGTCACTCTGCAGTGGAGAGTCAAAGGGAAGCACAACTTGCAATTGACCACCTTAAACACCTTTATATCTCATGACTGGACATAGCGGTCTATGAAGTTCAATGCTTAACGAGCTAATCCAACCAATTTAGTGTTGTAAGTAATCAGCATTGAGCAGTGACAGACATTCAAATCAGAAAAATTACAAGGGGGACCCACATTTGTGCACAGCCAGATTTTCACATTTGATTTAATTTCATACAACTAAATACTGCTTCACTAAAAATCTTCGTTCAGAAAACACCCCAGTACTCAGATGTTCCTAGGAAATAAAAGACATTCCACTGTTATCTTTTTTGTTGAAAGTAAATTATTATGCAGGCTGTACATATATGACTGTATGTGATATACACTATATTATATAGTGTGTGTGTGTGTTTATACAGTATATATACCGTTTGCACTTGTGTGTTATGGAAGCTGTATAGCACTTTAGTCAACTTCTGCTGTTTTTAAATGTGCTCTATAAAGTAACTTATCAGTTTGCATTACAGGTCAAATGATACTTTGGACCCTTTGATAACAAAACTGATGTCCTATGTAGTCTCTCACAGAAGCTGTAAATGGCTCAGGTTATTTTGCGGTTTACTTTTTTTCTATCTTATTGGTTGCAGAAGTGAAAAAGATCATATTTTCTAAACTGACTTGGCAAGAAAATAACAAGAATAGAAATGGCAGAAGGCTGTTCCGACTCCACGTGGACAACATGCAGTATCTGTCAGCAGTTAAGCCAAGAGCTAGTTAAGCTCTCATGCCACCACGCACTTTGTATAAATTGTGCCGAGTGTATCAAAGATGAGCGTGCGGAAGTGAAGCCTTGCTGTGTCATCTGCAGAAATGCGTCTACGTCAAGTGACCATCTTTCTTTAAGTGACCATCTTTCTTTGAGTGACTTGGTGAATTCAGAGACTAGCCAGATAGTTCAGTGCAATTTTTGTTTGGAGAGTCCTCTGGTGGCAGAGAAAACCTGTCTGACCTGCATGGCCTCCTTCTGCCAAACCCACCTTCGACCACATCTAATGGAAGCCTTCCGCAGTCACCAGCTCATACCTCCCTGTGCAGACGTAAGAGACTGCTGTTGTCCAGAGCATGACAAACCATGTGAGATGTTCTGTAAAGAGTGCAAAACATGCATCTGCAGTGTGTGTCCTATCCTGGGCAAGCATCAAGATCACCATGTCAGCTTCATCCAGGAAGAATCAAAAGAGAAAAAGGTACTGTTTTTCTTACTGTATGTCATAGATCCATTAAAATAATACTTTATAGATAGAGCTAAGCACACCTGAAACCTTGTCAAAGTTTTTGTTTATAAGTTTGTATAAGATTTTATATAATACTAGCTGTGTAAGCCCGTGCTCCTAGAAACTATTGAAATCATCAGAAAAAAAATTGAAATGCAGAGTCAGCAGTTTCGTTTTGCGGACGTACTCACCCCCCTTGTGTTTCAGCGGCCAAGCGAGTTTCTCTCTCGTTTGTCTTTCCTCAGCGGTTTCACTTTGGCAATGGAGTCGCTTTCTTTCAGCTTCATGCTGTAGCCTCGTACTTCTTTCTTCTTCCCACTTGTTAACTTGGGGCCGCCTTGCCGACTCTTTGAGCTTCATGCTGTAGCCTCGCACTTCCAGGACGGACAGATAGACAGACACACACACACTTCCACGCATAGACAACAACAACATTTATTTATATAGCACATTTTCATACAAAAAGTAGCTCAAAGTGCTTTACATAATGAAGAGAAGAAAAATAAAAGACAAAATAAGAAATTAAAGTAAGACAACATTAGTTAACATAGAAAAGGAGTAAGGTCCGATGGCCAGTGTGGACAGAAAAAACAAAAAAAAAAACCCTAGGAAGCTGGAGAAAAAAATAAAATCTGCAGGGGTTCCAGGCCACGAGACCGCCCAGTCCCCTCTGGGCATTCTACCTAACATAAATTAAATAGTCCTCTTTGTAGTTAGGGTTCTCACGGAGTCACTTGATGCTGATGGTCATACAGACTTCTGGCTTTTAATCCACCCATCATTGTTGGAACATCATGGTGCTTTGGGTAGACATTTATATATAAGACTAGTGTTGTAAGCCCAGGGTCCTAGAAACTATTGAAATTATCAAAACAAAAAACAAGTGTAGAGATGTCAGGCAATTGAAAGGAACTACACTGGGCATCTCTCTCCTAGGAGGTTTCATTTTGCCAACGTGCTCGCATCGCATTAGCGGCGGGAGGAAAAGTAAAAGGGATACCGTTTTGCCGATATTAGCGGCTAAGCAATTTTGTCTTTTTTCAGAGGTTTCGTTTTGCTGATGTGCTGGCCTCGCTTGTGTTGTTAGTGGCTAAGCGAGTTTTCTGTTTCCTCAGAGTCAGAGCCCTCACCCCAACTCCACCTCTCACTTCTTCTTGGCCGGACAGACAGAGAGACACTTCCACATGTAGACGTTTATATATAAAATAACAATGTGAATGGTGTGGCCAAACATTAGCTAATTTATTTCAAAAACTTTAAGGAATCTCGTTATAATGGCTCAGAAAGTGAAGCCAGTCAGTCAGTCGTTGTCCAACCCGCTATATCCTAACACAAGGTCACGGGGGTATGCTTGAGCCAATCCCAGCCAACACACAAACAAACCCTGGGCAAGGCGCCAGCCCACTGCAGGGCACACGCGCACACACACTAGGGACAATTTAGGATTGCCAATGCACCTAACCTGCATGTCTTTGGACTGTGGAAGGAAACCCACACAGACACAGGGAGAACATAGAAACTCCATGCAGGAAGGACCTGAGAAATGAACCCAGGTCTCCTAACTACGAGGCAGCAGCGCTACCACTGCGCCACTGTGCCGCCCAGAAAGTGAAGTATGTTTGAATAATAGTGACACATGCAGTGCATAGTCCTTTCAGTCTTGAATGATAACTTGGCCTAGTTATTTACTTCTTGTAGAATACAGTGGCTGTTTTGACGGTATGTTTAAAATGCTCAGTAGTTTTGGGCTCTGAACTGAACATACATAATACTGAGCAACTTCATGGGTAAAGGAAGAGACCATCCTAAAAACTGATGAGGAGTGAGCAGCCATTATTGGTAATGTGTGAAACAGTAGTGCCAATCTGGCTTCCAAATTGCTTATAGACTGCATGGCCGGTAGATGGGAATTGATAAGATTTTCACGATTCCGATTCCATTTTCGATTCTGTTTAACAATTCGATTCTTTATCGATTCTCCTATCGATTTACACGCTCCTTTTTAAAAGTATATATGAGCTGAGCACTCAAAAATAAAACTACATCAGCCAGCAACAAATACAATCAACTCAAGTCCAATGGAACTGTGCACTGTGCAATTCTGCAACCATCAACTATGGAGAATTAACAATTCTTTTGCAGAAATATAAGCATATCTGCTTTTTCAGGAAGGAAATTTTACTTTTCCCCTCCTCTGTGAAAGGAGAAGCTACCGGTAGACTGCAGCGAGAACTGCCAGCATCTGAGCCAGCCAGACTCTGTCTGTCTCTCTCGTCATGGTCATCTAAATGCAATGCACAGTAATAGCAGGTTTTGCAATAAGGCAAATCGCGCTAACATAATATGCAATGTTAGTTGATTAGTTACCTGCCGTATTAACGGGAGAGGACGTGCAAACGTTACCGCTGCTACTGGGTTGAGATTCACTAGTCCAGAGCGGATCAAAAACACGATAAGGTTATCGCGTGTTTTGTGAGCAAATGTTTTTGCATATTCGTAGCGTTTCCTCCCTTTGATGAAATATCTACTTTGCAAGTATTGCAAGTTGCCCTGTTGTCATCCTTTCTCGTAAAGTATAACCAAACTTTTGAGCGTTTGTGCCGCTTAGGCGCCATGTTTCCTGCTGGGTAAATGACGTTACGCAACGTGGTGACGTCATTCGAGGCGACTGGAATCGATAGGGGAATCGTTTGCAAAAATGGCAAACAATTCCAAGGAATTGAAACAGTGGGAACCGGTTCTCAACAAGAACCGGTTTTCGATTCCCATCCCTAATGGCTGGTGAAAGGCATGTTGATGAAAATCAATCCTGTGTATCAGGATTTAGACTGTATTGACTTCACTTACTATAATGTTTGGTTAGTTCACAATGTTAAATGTCAATGATCGCTTGTGAAGTGCATTTTTGTATAAATTACTCAAAGCAGCACTTCTTGTGCATGTGTAGTGATCATGTCAAACAGCCAATTGCACCGTTGAGTCTTTTTCTTGAGACCTTTATTGCAAGGTGTATTAAATTACAGTAGTACTGCTAACTTTTATCATTGTACAAATATTTTGGCAGTTATATTTTTAAGAGACATTAGATGCTTTTTTTTTTTTTTTTTTTAACTAAGTCTAGAATTTAAATGTAAATCACCAATAATGTAACACAATACCCTAGCAAGAAAAATATTGTCTTAAAAAATTGTTTAAAGCAGGGGTCCTCAATCACGGTCCTCGAGGGCCGTGGTGACTGCAGGTTTTTGCTCCAAACCAATTGCTTAATAAGAAGCACTTATTGCTCAAGTAACACTTCTGCTTCACTTTAGTTGTTTCACTCGTTAAGATTTTGAACCCTTATTGCTTATTTTAGTCTTAAAAAGCTGTATTCTAGGTTTTTAATTGGTCCTAATTAGCAATAACATGCAAATGACAAAAGAGACCAGCATTTCTCCATTTAGCTTGCTACCATTTACACCTGTGTGTGTATTTATCATGCACTATTGGGTTTAATTAAATACTTGGAAGGAAAGTGAAGAGAAACAAGTGAAGGACTGAGAATTACTCCTCCGTTTTAGCCTTCAAATCATTTGGATGATATCCTTAGAAAGGGGAAGAAAAGCTAAGATATGAGAATGACCTTAGGTAGAATGCCCAGAGGGGACTGGGTGGTCTCGTGGCCTGGAACCCCCTACAGATTTTATTTTTTTCTCCAGCTTTCTGGAGTTTTTTTTTTTGTTTTGTTTTTCTGTCCACCCTGGCCATCGGACCTTACTCCTTTTCTATGTTAACTAATGTTGCCTTATTTTAATTTCTTATTTTGTCTTTTATTTTTCTTCATTATGTAAAGCACTTTGAGCTACTTTTTGTATGAAAATGTGCTATATAAATAAATGTTGTTGTTGTTGACCTGACCTGGCAGAGTTAAAACACTAACAACCCATGAAATTAAATTATTGGCAAGAATTGCTTTCTAATTAAGCAGCCGGGTTACAACAAAAACCTGCAGCCACTGCGGCCCTCCAGGACTGTGATTGAGGACCCCTGGTTTAAAGCAATGACTTCACTTGAGATTATAACAGTGCTAAAGCAGCAGGTCACAGTACCTGAACCCTGATATGGTTACTGTATAAGTGGTGTTAACATGTCCTCCCCTTGTAGAAGTGTGCTTCTTCAAACCTAAAGCAAATTATCTTAACATTTGCTTCAATTATGACATTGCATGTGTGAGTGATGGAAAATTTTTAGAACATTAGTTAACAGGCCATTCATCCCAATAAAACACCTAATTTCTCCAAAATAGTGTCAAGTTGAGTTTTGAAGGTCCATAAAGAACTACTCCCTACCACACTACTCTTGACTTGTGTGAAGAAAAAATTGTAATATATGTGCAGAATTTACTCGTTTCACACCAATTTTCGAACTGTGTCCATGGCTTCTTGTTGAAATCATTTTAAAGTACAAATTCCTTTCATAGTTTTATAAATGTCATGCATGTTACCTTTACTTAAACTTAAATTATTCAAATCCTTTAATCTTTCTTTATAACTCATACGTCTCAGTCCTGGAAACAGCCTAGTCGCTCTTCTTTGGACTTTTTCTAGTGCTGCTATGTCTTTTTTGAGGCCTAGGTGCGGCCTCCTTAGTGCATTATAAAGCTTGAGCATAACCTCCTTGTACTTGCACTCAGGGTGCTATATAACCTGACATTCTGTTAGCCTTCTTAATGTCTTCTGTACACTGTCTAGATGTAGATAGCAATGTGATTACTACAACTCCCAGGTCCTGAGATCACAGAGATCTGTCAATGTTCAGTCCAGGACTAGTTCTTGTGTTGTATCCTGTTTCTGCCTCTTCCCACCAATTAATTCCTTGTCAATCATTCATCTCCTGAACCAAAGTTCATCAGCTTAATGGTTGAAATGAACATTTTAGCCCTGGACAGGGACTACTTCCAGATATGTCTCAGGGATCACTCCTAGGGTGCCAGATGTCATGTTGAAGCCCTGAGGATGTGCTGTTGCACTTCTGTATTTTAAAAAGCACTGACAGGGACAGGTGAACTCCAGATAGGCTTTGCTTCACTCGTTGGGGCAGCTACTATTTCCTAATGATATGTTCTCCGCTGCCTTTCTTCCAATACGTCTTCAGGACCTTATTTGGTCCTGAATTCATCCAGTAACAACCTCTGATAATTACAGTCCAGGCTGCTAGCTTCATCCCCTCCACAACAGCAGGCCTGGTCAAGTTGGGGATCATGCACTGGTACAGAGCGTTGCCGCACCCACCACACAACGAAACAGCTCGAGATTCTGGTTGGCAACTCCACCCCAGGCAGACACGTGGTCCACTACCACCCTCCGGAAATGACCCTCTATCTGCTGCAGCCAGATGTTACGTAGGTGTTCCCTTGCTCTAAACCAGCCACTCGGGTCCTCAGCAGTGAGATCCTGTGAGCCGGGTCACCCTCGGGGAATTGTACCACGTGGCCATAGTGCTGTAACTGACGCTTCCCTCATAGTGCAGGTAATGTGCCTCATTCAGGACTCCATGAGCAACCGCTCATTCGACACAAAGTCGAACCCCAACAGCAAAAATAAAAAATTAAGCACTTATAGATATCATGAAGAACCTGGAAGTATACCTAACAAATTTTAACAGCTAACCTTAAAAAGAGGTTTAAAAATCTAGCACCATTGTATTGTAAAAAGCTACGAAAAGAATAGAACTTTATCACCAGGGGGAAATTTGGCTTTTTACAGATGTTCTATAAATAAATGAATTCATAAATAGATCAATAAATATATGTTCACACACAATATGGTCTACAAAACACACCAGAATACCTAAAAGAAGGATAAAAATTAAAGAAAAGTAAAACTTCTGAGTTGGCAGTCTCAGTCACATTGAGGCATTAAGCAGAACTATTGCTGTTGGTATAAAGGAGCCCCCGCAGTGTTTCTTGACACACTTCTGTTGAATGATTCGTTGGCTGCAAGTCCTCAGTGTTATTTTTTCAAGGAGAGGATGTGCAGCATTGTTCATAAAGGCACTCCATTTTGTTTTAATTCTCTTCTTTGCTATGACCTCCAGGGGCTCCAGAGTACATCCCATTAACTGAGTCTGCCCTTTTCATTAGCTTGTTAATTTGTTGGTCCTCTCTTGAAGTAATGTTACCTGTGGAGCATGTCACAATGTAGAAATTTACTCGGACCAACACTGAGTTGTACAAGTAGAAGATGTGAAGGATGTCGCTTCCCACATTACAGAAATGCAGTCTCCTAAGGAAGAAGGGCCTGCTTTGTCCTTTCTTATACAGTTCCTCTGTGTTCTGAGACCAGTCTAGCTGGACATTGTTGTGGACCCCAAATACTTGAAGTAGTGGCCCACCTATACATCCACTTCTTGAATAGTCATCAGACATAGTTTCTCTTTGGTGGTGAAAGTCAATAACCAGTTAGTTTGTTTCTTAGTGCAAAGAGAATTGTCTGCATTTTAAAATCTCCACGTGACTCCTCACCTCTGTCTCATCCCCTTTGTCAATACACCTCATAAGTGCAGAATCATCTGAGAATTTCTGCAAGTGCCATGACCTGGTGTTTTATTTATTGCCCGTGATGTACAAAGTGAAGAGAAGAAGAGACAGGTCTGTTTTTTGTGCTGCCCCAGTGTTGCTCCAAAAGTCATTTAGCCTCACAAACTGCGGTCTGCCCGACAGATACATGTAGTCGGCCCATTACTCAGGACACCACAGGCTCATCCACCAGTGCATACATGGCAAGGATCTAGAGTTAAGTAAATTCAGACCTTTTAAGTTCACTTAGCAAAGTAGTAATCCAAAACAAGGCCAGAATGTTCAAAAACCAGAAGACTAACTTTGTACAAGGTGGTCTTCTGCTTTCAGGGGACTATGTCATCCCTGAAACATTCAAATACTGCTCTTTGACAGGCATAATGCAGTCTTACTTCATTCTTATCATACATTGTTATAAAACATCCATTTAAAAAGTAAACTCTGAGTAAACCACACACGTTTTACAAGTAATAAAGCTTGAATAGTTGCTGCTGTCCATCTTTAAAAAATCAAAAATTCAGTGCACATCAGAAGAACTTGAAAAAGGGTAGGTCCATTTAAATAAGGTAAGACAGTTCTTAATTTATTGCATGTTTGTTTATGCTGTCATGATATTTACTTCTCTAGCGTTCATTGTGACACATTTTTAAGTACAGTGTGTATATTTTGCAGTCTGACATTTAATGGTCTGATTTAGTGATTCTCTTCCCTTTTATCTTTTCCAAATTGTTTATTTCAGGAAAATCTTCGTGTTTGCTTGACAAAGATCCACTTGAACAATCGGAGAGAAGCTGATAATATAAGGCAAATTCAAAAAGCTGCGCTTGGCCTGAAGGTACCGTATTTAAAGTGAAGGCATCAACACACTTCTTCCTAAAAAGTGGTGTGGTCGTTTACACTGAAAAATGTATGAAATGAATGTTGGGGAAAATTTGCAGTTTTTAAAGCAATTTTTAACATCAGACATCTACAGTAAATACTACTACTGAATGTGCGCAGGTTTAGTCTTCTTAGGGAAAAAAAGAAGGGAAAGGGAAAGAAGACCCTGTGGACTATTCTGGCACTGTGAAGAGATGTGAGAAGCAGAGAATAAGATGGAGGCCCCCACTGCTGGTCAAATACCACTACTCCTTGTTTTTTCACTCACCTGCTGATGTGGAGGGCTCTCACTTCTGGTGTCAAGCACCCGAATTCCCTCGGACATGACCTGCTGTGTGGACAGTGGTGGATCGGGAGTTTGACTGGGACTATACATCTGTCACACCTTAATGCAGGTGTCTTAAGGCTACATCCTGTGGAGCAGAAGGGCAAAGGCTTGCTTGATCTTGATTTTCAACATTAGTACAGACGGTGAAAGCACATCCTTCTGAATTTTTGGATATCAGGCAGGAGGTGTCAAAAACCCAGCCACAAGGGATGCACAAACCAGTGTGTTTCTTTGTGCCGGTCCCAAGCCCGGATAAATGGGAATAGTTACGTCAGGAAGGGTATCCGGTGTAAGATTTTGCCAAATCAATATGCGGACAACAATACAAATTTCCATACCGGAGCAGTCGAGCCCCGTGTTAACAACGATCACCACCAGTACTGTTCGCCAACAGGGTGCTGGCGGAAATTGGGCTACTGTTGGCCAAAGAAGGAGAAGAAGAGGGGGGAGACATGTCCGGAGACAGGAGGAGAGGAGGAAAATAAAGAGAGTGGAACTGAGGGTAGGAACTTTGGATGTTGGCAGTATGACTGGTAAGGGGAGAGAGTTAGCAGATATGATGGAGAGTAGGAAGGTTGATATATTGTGCATGCAAGAGACTAAATGGAAGGGGAGTAAGGCCAGGTGGATTGGAGGTGGACTCAAATTGTTCTATCATGGTGTGGATGGGAGGAGAAATGGGGTAGGAGTTATTCTGAAGGTACAGTATGTCAAGAGTGTTTTGGAGATGCAAAGAGTGTCAGGCAGAATAATGATTATGAAGCTGGAAATTGGAGGTGTGATGATGAATGTTGTTAGTGCATGTGCACCGCAAGTTGGGTGTGCAATGGGTAAGAGAAGATTTTTGGAGTGAGTTGGATGAAGTGATGAACAGTGTACCCAAGGGACAGAAAGTGGTGATTGGAGCGGATTTCAATGGGCATGTTGGTGAAGGGAACAGTGGAGATGAGGAGGTGATGGGTAGGTATGGTGTCAAGGAGAGGAATGAAGAAGATCAGAGGATAGTGGATTTTGCCAAAAGGATGGACATGGCTGTGGTGAATACGTATTTTAAGAAGAGGGAGAACATAGGGTGACATACAAGAGTGGAGGAAGATGCACACAGGTACTGTATATTACATCCTATGTAGAAGAGTCAATCTGAAGGAGACTGAAGACTGCAAAGTAGTGGCAGGGGAAAGTGTAGTTAAGCAGCATAGGATATGGTGGTCTGTAGGATGACATTGGAGATCAAGAAGAGGAAGAGAGCGAGGGCAGAGCCAAGGATCAAATGGTGGAAGTTGAAAAAGGAAGACTGCAAGGTTGAGTTTAGGGAAAAGGTGAGACAGGCACTGGGTGGTAGTGAAGAGTTACCAGACAGCTGGGAAACTACAGCAGATGTAGTAAGGGTGACAGCAAGAAGGGTGCTTGGTGTGACATCTGGAAAGCGGAAGGAGGAAAAGGAAACCTGGTGGTGGAATGGGAAGTATAGGAGAGTATACAGAGGAAGAGGAAAGCAAAGAATAAGTGGGATAGTCAGAGAGACGCAGAAAGTAGAGAAGAGTACAAAGAGATAAGGCGCAAGGTGAAGAGAGAGGTGGCGAAGGCTAAAGAAAAGGCGTATGATGAGTTGTATGAGAGGTTGGACACTAAGGAGGGAGAAAAGGACCTGTACCGATTTGGCTAGACAGAGGGACCGAGCTGGGAAAGATGTGCAGCAAGTTAGGGTGATAAAGGATAAAGATGGAAACATACTCATAAGCGAGGAGAGTGTGTTGAGCAGATGGAAAGAGTACTTTGAGAGGCTGATAAATGAAGAGAACGAGAGAGAGAGAAGAGGTTGGATGATGTGGAGATAGTGAATCAGGAAGTGCAACGGATTAGCAAGGAGGAAGTAAGGACAGCTATGAAGAGGATGAAGAATGGAAAAGCCGTTGGTCCAGATGACATACCTATGAAAGCATGGAGGTGTTTAGGAGAGATGGCAGTGGAGTTTTTAACCAGATTGTTAATAGAATCTTGGAAAGTGAGAGAATGCCTGAGGAGTGGAGAAGAAGTGTACTGGTGCTGATATTTAAGAATAAGGGGGATGTGCAGGACTGCAGTAACTACAGGGGGATAAAATTGATGAGCCACAGCATGAAGTTATAGGAAAGAGTAGTGGATGCTAGGTTAAGAAGTGAGGTGATGATTAGTGAGCAGCAGTAGGGTTTCATGCCAAGAAAGAGCACCACAGATGCAATGTTTGCTCTGAGAATGTTGATGGAGAAGTTTAGAGAAGGCCAGAAGGAGTTGAATTGCATCTTTGTGGACTTGGAGAAAGCATATGTCAGGGTGCCTTGAGAGGAGCTGTGGTATTGTATGAGGAAGTCGGGAGTGGCAGAGAAGTACGTAAGAGTTGTACAGGATATGTACAAGGGAAGTGTGACAGTGGTGAGGTCTGCAGTAGGAGTGATGGATGCATTCAAGTTGGAGGTGGGATTACACCAGGGATCGGCTCTGAGCCTTTTCTTATTTGCTATGGTGATGGAGAGGTTGACAGACGAGATTAGACAGGAGTCCCTGTGGACTATGATGTTTGCTGATGACATTGTGATCTGTAGAGATAGTAGGGAGCAGGTTGAGGAGACCCTGGAGAGGTGGAGATATGCTCTAGAGAGGAGAGGAATGAAGGTCAGTAGGAACAAGACAGAATACATGTGTGTAAATGAGAGGGAGGTCAGCGGAATGGTGAGGATGCACGGAGTAGAGTTGGCGAAGGTGGATGAGTTTACATACTTAATAATTCTTTGCATTTATATAGCACTGTTCTCACTACTCAAAGCGCTCAGCAATTGCAGGTTAAGGGCCTTGCTCAAGGGCCCAACAGAGCAGAGTCCCTATTGGCATTTACGGGATTTGAACCAGCAACCTTTCGATTGCCAGTGCAGATCCCTAGCCTCAGAGCCACCACGATGCCCTTGGAATCAACAGTACAGAGTAATGGGGATTGTGGAAGAGAGGTGAAAGAGAGTGCAGGCAGGGTGGAATGGGTGGAGAAGAGTGTCAGGAGTGATTTGTGACAGCTGTGTTATGTGGGCGGTGGCACTGACCAGAAAGCAGGAGACAGAGCTGGAGGTAGCAGAGTTAAAGATGCTAAGATTTGCACTGGGTGTGACGAGGATGGATAGGATTAGAAATGAGGACATTAGAGGGTCAGCTCAAGTTGGACGGTTGGGAGACAGTCGGATAGGGCTGCCAGGGAAGAGGAAAAGAGGAAGACCTAAGCGAAGGTTTATGGATGTGGTGAGAAAGGACATGCAGGTGATGGGTGTAACAGAACAAGGTGAAGAGGACAGAAAGATATAGAAGAAGATGATCCGCTGTGGCAGTTCCTAACGGGAGCAGCCGAAAGAAGGAGAAGAAGAAGAAGGCAGGAGGTGTCAAAAAAGTTACCACAGAGATTACTAGCTTGAAGCGTTCATTGCAACATCACTTTTTGATCCTTCGATGTTTGTTCTTCCTATCATTGTGAAGCAGAATTCACCAAGCATTGGGATTGTTCACCCAATAATAAGGAACACGAGCTGAGTTTAGACCGTCATGAGACATGTTTTATCACACTGATGATTGTGTTGTTACAATAGCAGTTCTGCTCAGAGAAACCCGCAGGTTCAGACATTTGGTGTATTGGATTGGCTGAGGAGCCAATGGTGGGAAGCTGTCATCTGTCGGATTACAACTAAACACCTTTAAGTCAGAATCCTTCCCTTTTTGTCTATTTATCCCTGATGAGCTTGCACATGATATCAGTCAAAGTGAATACAAAGACAAAGCACTAGCACTGGATAACAAACATCTTGCCTTTTGAACACTTTTGTATGTATCTTATGGATTTGGCCTACTGGTCACAAAGTCACCTTTAAATTTTCCTGTTTCATACCATTTTATTGCAATCATCTATTCTTGTGATTTCCTTTCATACTATAAGTATTTTGGACACCAGGGGGTGCTCCAGCTCCCCAAACACCCAACACAAACAGGCACAGACACAAAGTAGAAGCACAAATAGTCTTTTATTGTGAGAAACTCTTTGAATCAAGCATTTCCCACCACCACAGCCATAAGTATACACAATAAACACAATAAATCAAATCTTTGTGTTCCTTTCTCTCTCCCTGTCACTCTTCCACTGCTTCCTCCACTCCTCCTTGCAAGCGTTATCCACCTTCCTCCTGACTTTGGCTCGTCCATGTGAGACAAGCTTCTCCTTTTATCTAATCTCCAGGAGTGCTTCCGGTGACATGACACTACAGCTTCGAAGCACTTCCGGGATGAGACTGGAGCCCTTTGGAGTAAGGACTCACAAATCCCAAAAAAAATCATTTTCATCTTTTAATTCCCTTTTTTGTATACCTGATCTCCAGCTACTGTACTTCTGCCTTCCTGTGAATGGAAGAATCAACAGAGAACTTGGATTGTACAACAAACGTCTGACAATAGAAATGTCTAAACTTGTCAGGCCTAGTTGGTCATCTTTTGCTTGTATTTTCCTCTTTATAATTATTGGTGTTGCTTAGTTAGAGTTACACTGTACAGATGTTCATTGCTAAGTTCACCTTTATCATTAATATTTTAGGAATCTTCTGCTGAATGCAAACTGTGGCTGAGCATCCGTTTCACAGAGCTACGCTTGCTACTGGATCAGGAAGAGAAAGCAGCTAAAAGTTTTGTGGAGCAGCAAACGCAGTCTGTTCTCCAAATGTATGATGGCCATGTCCAAGCGTGTGAAGAAACAATAGCGAAGAATGAGAGTTTCATGAAAGAAGCTCAACGAATTTTTAAACATGACAATCCAATTCGTCTTTTGACGGTATTATTCTTCTTCTGGGCGGGTAGAAAATAAAATCCAAAGGGATCAAAATCCAAAACTTGATAATATATATATTTTGATGTTGACTAATTTCTGAACATAATAAGAGCCACACATTATTTAGAGGAACCTTTACATTGTTAGTTTAGTCCCCACCTCAATGTACAGTGTGACTTTGAGCAGGTCATTTAACACAACTGTTCTCTAAAAGATAAAAACAATTGCTTTGTATCCTGGTCTTGGGTATTATCATGCGTAAAGGTACCTGCAATATGTGTAGTAATAATAATAATCCTCTTCTTTCTGCTCCCGTTAGGGTCACCACAGCAGATGATCTTCCTGTCCTCTGCATCTTGCTCTGTTACACCCACCATCTGCGTGTCCCCTCTCATCACATCCATAAACCTCCTCTTAGGCCTTCCTCCTTTCCTGTTGCCTGGCAGATCCATCCCTAGCACCCTTCTCCCAATTTTCCACAGCATCTCTCCTCTCCACATGTCCAAACCAATGCAATCTCACCTCTGGTGTGATTCCTTAACACACCCAATGCAAATCTTAACATCCTCCAGCTCTGTCTCCTGTATTTCTGTCAGTGCCACCGTCTCCAGCCCATATAACATAGCTGGTCTCACTACCATCTTGTAGACCTTCCCTTTCATTCTTGCTGATACCCGTCTGTCATAAATCACGCCTGACACACTTCTCTACCCACTCTACCCTTTGGACAACAATACAGAATAATAATAATATTTTATCATGATATGTATATTGACAACTGTTCACAATTATAAAAACTTAAACTACAATGGGAACAATCATTACGGTCCTATGTAAACCCTGTAAGGGTTTAAACCCTGTGTAAGGCTTTATCCCATTAGCTCTTGTTATAGGAAAAAGAAAGCACCTTTAAGGAATCTTGCAACAAGGTAGGCTGATAGAAATACTTGTGCAGGGGTTACAATGGAGCAGTAGGCCCTGTCAGTATAAGAGATGCTCCATAAATTACTTGTGAACCTCAGAGATGGAGAGGATGCTAGACAGCAGCAAACATCTCCCACCTAGAATGGATGAGACCTTGCTACCTGATCAGGAGAATCAGAACAGCTGGGCCTGACAATGTAAAGGACAAGTCGGGGCCAGTGGGTGCAGTGGGCTTGAAAGTCAGTTGGAGAGCCTTGGTGGACCCTGAATCTCTATAGACCCAACCCTGAACTTAATAGATCTTTTCTTGAAAACAATCTATTTCCTCTTAATATCTTTTCTGTCATTTGAGTGCATCTGACTTAATACTAGGCTGAGATTTGTAGGTAGTTCTCTCACCCACATTTGCTACACTCTTAATACTGGTCCTGTTAAATGGTATTTTATGGTTCTTTATTGGGTTATGTGGTCCCTTGTAGAACCTTTGCTTGACAAAGCACCATTTAATTCTGGGAACGGTTCTTTGCATATGAAGTTGGTTCTTTGCGCTTTGAAAAACCTCTCAATATTTAGAAAAGCAAACTGAAAACTTTTATGTATAGTCGGCTACCCAGCAGGACAATAACAGATTTAAAAATAACTGGACTTGGCCTGTGTTATTGTGTGCAGCAAGAGTCCTTTTAAAATCGAGAACCTGTTGGTATTTCACAAATCTGTTACCATCTATTCATGGTTATTTTACTGAATAATGCCTGTTACAGATCTAAATACATAAAGGTTCTGTC
The DNA here is from genome assembly GCF_900747795.2 of Erpetoichthys calabaricus. Classification (NCBI taxonomy): domain Eukaryota; kingdom Metazoa; phylum Chordata; class Cladistia; order Polypteriformes; family Polypteridae; genus Erpetoichthys; species Erpetoichthys calabaricus. The sequence continues at coordinate 180,561,101 of NC_041400.2, forward strand.
AGGAACCTTCATGTGGCTGGGTCTTTTGGGAACTAAAAATGGTTCCCCTATGGCAGGGGTGGCAAACTCCAGTCCTGGAGTGCCGCAGTGGCTGCAGGTTTTCATTCTAACCATCTTCTTCATTAGTTTTTGTTGCTAATATAGTTAACTTCTTTTGCCTTCATTTTAATTAACTTGATTCAGGCCCCTTAGTTGTTTCTTTTTCTTTAATTAGCAGCCAAACAATAATGAGACACAAAACAAGGTGCCACATGACCAGCTCACCCGTGCCCATCACACAATATCTGAAAATAAAGAAAGGTGAAGGTCTCAATAAGGTTGATCTCTCAGGTCCCCAAAACATTTTGACAATGTTCTTAGAAAAAACAGAAAATCAACAGTTATGGAAATGTCTGCTGTGTCAGAATGAGAGAAGCAACAAGCCATAGAATTAAATAACGAGTTTAATTAACAGCAAGAATTTTCTTTTCATTAACAGACTGGTTGGAGTGAAATTAGTTGGAGTTTGAAGCCCCAATTTAGCTGGTCAACTGTTGACTTGTTTCACATTTTATTTCTGTTTGGCTTCTTGTTTCAGTGTCCAACAGTAGTCGTCCACCATTGATGGCTTCCACTTGCCCTAATATTACTTTTCCACTGTTGCAATGTCCTGGTGAATCCTTTCATCATTGTTGTCACTGACTGCACCGTTAGCATGGAAGAAGTCCAAGTGTGAATGTAGAAGATGAATCTTTAGCAGCTTGTTGCACTTTGTGGTTTTGTATGCTTGAAGCCCATTGGATATAGTTTGGTGCCCTGTAGTTACCAAGAAAATTGTCAGCAACCTCCTTGAGTGCCATCCATGTGATTTCCTCCAGCCCCACTAGCAGACATGTCTGATTTGTGGACCAACAAAAGTGCTTTCTTTAATCTTGGCATCAGCTATTCATGGAAACATCTGTGTCAAATGTCGATATCCTTCACCTCCTTTTTCATCACTTTCATAAAAGCTTTAATCAGTCCAACTTTTATATTAAGAGGAGGCAAGAATATCTTGGTTGGCTCGACAACTGGTTGATGTGCCAGACTTTTCTGCCTTTAAACCAAACTTCAGTTCTTTTTAATGTAATGAGACTCTTTACCAAGCCTGTCTTATTCCCATTCACAAATGGAACAGCAGCACTTGGGATATCCCAGCTGAATTCCTAGTAGCAGTGTGACTAATTTTAGATCACGACAGATGTTTCAGTTGTAGTTGTTGCACTGTATATGTGTGGTATACGTCTAATATAACAGGAAATTACAAAAATAGGTGAGTGCAATAAAATTGTTTGTGATTTGAAATGAATTTTTTTTTGATCATCAGGCCAAAATCCTTATGGTACACCCAAAAGTATTCAGGATGCAAAATCTTCATTGTCTTGTGTAATTAATATTTAAAATTTAGCTCTTTTTATGTGTATACAAGTCACCATTTTTAAAAATGCAGATACAGTATGTTGTTTTATCTAAGAATAAGCCACATGAGGGTGCAAAAAGAGCATGGAAGCTAAAATTCAAATTCATTGTCACATATACATACTACAGTGAAATTCTTATTTGCAACTAAATGAATGCAGTTAAAGTTTATGAACCAATTGAAACGATTAAATATAACAAAGGCCAGGTTTTGTAAAACTATACAGGCACTAGCTGTGCTACCCATCTAAGACAGGTTGAAATGTAAGTAATCAACGTAGACCTCAGTGTTAATTTGCAGTGCACCATGCAATGCATATGTCTCTGTTATGTGCCATTTGGTATGGGATTCGTAAAAGCAGTGTTAATGTTTTTGATGCACCATCGGCTGGAATGACACATTCAGTGCATTTTACTACTAAAAATGGTTGTGATGCACCATCTGTTGGAATGACAGAGACCTAGCAACCAGATAGATACAAAGTCGGACACACAAACACATCCTTTTATTAAGGGTGAGAAGTAAATTTGAAAGAAATTATAATGTTAACAAAATCTTACATGGCATTGCACCTGCTCAAAAAAAGAGAGTGCAATTGTGCAAATATGTTGCTTTGATAGCTCTTAGGCACAGCAATCAGCAGTGTGTCTGTCTGCAGAGAGCGTGTCAACCTTGTTGAGAGGTTTACTTACCTTGGCAGTGACATTCATGTCTCTTCCTATGAAGTCAGTAGACGGACTGGGAGAGCATGGTGGGGTCATGAGGTCTCTGGAAAGGGGTGTGTGACGCTCTAGATATCTATGCAAAAGGACGAAGGTCCAAGTCTTTAGAGTCCTGGGGCTTCCTGTCTTGCTATATGGTTGCAAGACATGGAGGCTATCCAGTGACTTGAGATGAAGACTGGACTCCTTTGGTGTTTTGTCTCTTCAGATAATCCTTGGGTGCCGTTGGTTTGACTTTGTGTTGCTTATGGAGTCCCGAATGAGGCACACTACCTGCATTGTGAGGGAGCGTCAGTTACAGCACTCCCAGAGGGTGATCTGGCTCACAGGACCCTTGTTGTTGAGGACCCAAGTGGCTGGACCAGGCCAAGGGGTCGCCCACGTAACACCTGGCTGCGGCAGATAGAGGGTCATTTCTGGAGGGTGGGACCGGACTGTGTGTCTGCCTTGGGGGTTGCCAACCGGGATCCGGAGTTGTTTCATCGTGTAGTGGGCGCGGCAACATGCTATACCAGTGCATGCTCCCCAACTTGACTTGACTTGTTTACCTTTCAACAGGAGTATACAACCGCAGAGAGAGATATTCAGCAGTATCAGCGTCCAGTTAATCAAATTAATCCTGTTCCTGTTTCCTTTCAAAATGTTCAAAAATATATTTCGGGTTTGAAAAAGTCTCTGGAAGCAGTGTTCAAGAAGCCTCTGCAGAGCAGGCTGAACAATGGCAAGTCACTTTGTGGTTTACATCTATAGACCTGTAATTACCTTTAGCTGTTACTACTGAAGACACCACACATGCATAAAAATCTTTCTAATGCATATGCAGAAAAGAAGTTCAGTTCAAATGAAATAATAGACATTAAACATATGAAAGGAACTGTATTTTAGATTCCATCAGAATGAAACTCTTAATATTTTACTTATTTAATGCACTTTGTCACATTCTTTCTGCTGGCTTATTGTATTAATCAGTTTAATTTGCTGGTAGATGAACATCATATATCCCTTTTATGGAAAGTAAGTGATCTATTAATGGCATCTGAAATTTAAAATGATAAATGACTTGCTAGATTTTTAAGTACTGCTTGACAGAAAGCTGAAAATATTCATTCATCACTTTCATTTTCTCCAGGTGCTGTGAATACATCCAGTGGTAATTTTTCCAGGAGTTTAATGCATGTCACAAATTGCTCAGGTGACAAGTCCCATTTTCTTAAACGTAAGTATTAAAGGGGGCCTAACAAAGTTTAGAAGATGATTTGTGACTCTTCGTCATGATTATATCTGTAGTTGCAAGCCTAACAGAAAAAAGGGTGTGAGAGAAATCCATATGATGGATGTTTAGACGTATACTGTATTTCAATCCATAGTTGTAATTACTACAGTATATATTTCTCGGTTCATGTTTGTGCCAACATTAGTGACTTTTGAAAATGCTAATAAAAAAAGACAGTGTTTTGTATTTTTTTTCAGTATTGAGAATGACACAAGTGTTGGTTTTCACAAAGTTTTCAGTGTTTTTAGATCTTTTTGTCAGATGTTTCTATGGCATACTGAAGTAGAATTACAAGCATTTCAGAAGTATCAAAGGCTTTTATTGACAATTCCATTAAGTTTATGCAAAGAGTCCATATTTGCAGTGTTGGCCCTTCTTTCTTTTTCAAGACCCCTGCAATTCCCCCTGGCATGCTGTCTGTCAATCAACTTCTGGGCCAAATCCTGACTGATGGCAGCCCATTCTTACATAATCAGTGCTTGGAGGTTGTCAGTATTTGGGCGTTCTTGTTTGCCCATCTCCCTCTTGAGGATTGACCACAAGTTCTCAATAGGGTTAAGGTCTGATGAGTTTCCTGACCACGGACCCCAAATTTCGATGTTTTGTTCCCCGAGCCACTTAGTTCTCACTTTTGCTTTATGGCCCGGTGCTCCATCATTGCGCTTTGCTCGTCACCAAACTGTTCTTGGATGGTTGGGAGAAGTTGCTCTCGGAGGATGTTTTGGTCCCATTCTTTATTCATGGCTGTGTTCTTAGGCAAAATTGTGAGTGAGCCTACTGCCTTGGTTGAGAAGCAACCCCACGTTACATGAATGGTCTCAGGATGCTTTACTGTTGGCCTGACACAGGACTGATGGTAGCGCCGCTCACTTTTTCTTCTCTGGACACCCCAAACAATTGGAAAGGAGATTCATTAGAGAAAATGACTTGACCCCAGCAGTCCAATCCCTGTACCTTTTGCAGAATATCAGACTGTCCCTGATGTTTTTCTTGGCTTCTTTGCTGCCCTTCTTGACACCAGGCCTTCATCTTCGTCTCACCATGCGTGCAGATGCACTCACACCTGCCTGCTGCCGTTCCTGAGCAAGCTCTGCACTGGTGGTGCCCCGATCCCGAGCTATGAATCAAATTTAGGAGACGATCCTGGTGCTTGCTGGACTTTCATAGGCACCCTGAATCCTTCATCACAACAGCAGTGGAAATGCGTTTTTTGGGATTAAGTTCATTTACATGGCAAAGAGGGACTTTGCAATTAATTACAATTCATCTGGTCACTCTTCAGAACATTCTGGTGTATATGCAAATTGCCATCATAAAAAACTGAGGCAGCAAACTTTGTGAAAATTCATATTTGTGTCATTCTCAAAAGCCTGTATCTACAATGTTGGCAAGTGTATCCTTCCTCACTTTCTCCACATCACTGAAATAATGCTCACTTATTTCTGCAAATCACCATGTCACATACAGTATGTATCTTTTAATTTCCAACAGCATTGACACAACAGAACCATTCATCATGCTGCATTAAGATGGCGGTGCAGTACATTATATTGTGTTATGGCGCCTTAAATGCCTCAGTGTCTTGGAAATTTGAATTAGATGCCACACTTTTTTATCATGTGAGCTATAGCAAGAAGAACTAAAATTACTAGCAAGAAGAGCAATTGAATTTGATAGGAATTTCTGGAGGGACTATTGAATGTTATTCAGTACCTTTCTTTCGTAACGTTCAGTACATTATTTGATACTATGGTTAAAATTTTTATACCCGCTATCAAGGGCAGACTGGCATATTTTGTAAAATCATGAAATTAATCCTGAGTGACATAATATACCATAACGTTTTCAAACCACCTAATCTCTCCTTGTACCATTGTAGGGCCCACTAATGCACAGAATCCACATTCACACACGGCCAGCATATATATGATCACCAACTACGCTAACATGTACATCTTTGGGACATGGGAGTACAACCAAACAACCCGAAAAGCCCTCACAGACAGATGAGAACTCGGCATAGACTGTAAGCAGACATGGCATTTCAACCCAGGATGCTGGATCCATGCGGCAGTTTCACTGGCTATCGTGCCACCCAAAATCCTCATTGAGTGGACTTTAGATAAAATGGAATTGTTATTCCTAGAGTGATAAAAACAAGTCACTGGTACTCATCAAAAATGATTCAGTACACTTGTACTGTATACTGTACATTGGATGTTGTTCAGTTCATGCAGAAGATTTTAATTCTCAGATATCAGATAATATTTAATATGTTAGAGCCACCATGAGGGCCAAGGCATTTTTGGCCAGAGTATTTTATTACAGTACAACAGCAGTCTTTCAAAGTTTTAACATCTCAATTTATAACATGGCATGAAAGATAAGAACAATTTTTAATTTCGGGTGCTATCTACTGTTGGTAACACACTGGACTATGTAAACCAGACTGTCCTGTATCTAGCAACAGTTTACAGGTTTTAGGGATATAACCCAAATGTCGTCTCCTGGGGTTACCTCTTGATGTTATCCTGGAGGACTGTGCCTGGTACCCATCCTGTGGGAAACACCCAGAGAGAACACTCACTAAATGCCCAAACAGCCTCAACTGGTTCCTTGTGATCTGGAGATGTGGAAAGTTACTTTCATATTGTTTCACTCTATTAGAACACTAGCAAAAGTTTAATGAGAATTGGCCTTTCAGCTAAACAAAGCTTGCTAGTCCAATCCACTTCATTTCTCCAAAATTACATCATCAATATCCGGTTACAGTGAGCCGAGATACACTAGCGCTTTTTTCTGTTTTAGTTCATGTTTGAGTCCTTTAATGTTACAGCTTACAACTTTCAATAGACAATCATTACTATACATTTATATTCCTGTTTTTCATGACATTTTACTGTCCATTATTCTTAATTAAGCATTTAATTTCCTGTGTATGTTTTACAGCTTTATTTATAACACTTTCGTTTACTTCATCTTCACTCTGAGCCTGAACCTCAAGTCCATCAGTTCCAGAGAATTATTTACTGTATGTTGTCTTTTGAGCTCAGTTCTAATGATTTGTCTTTATCAGAGGGTTTTGTAGAAATGGATGATATTATAAGGCTGTTTTTGTGCAGCGAGAAAAATATGAGGAGTCTTCATCTTCGTCAGCCTTACTGGTGGCCACAATAGCAGCTTGGGTGAAGAGAATGCTGGTCAGGTCTGTTCTGCTACTGCAGTGCCAGGCTCATCAGGCCCTGTATGTACTTCCTCAACATTCACCTCCTACTTGGGATAAGGCAGATCGTATCCCTCTTTTGAGCATACAATTGTGTAAGAGACATCTTGTGCTCTGTAACGTAGAAAAGCTTACCAAGAATTTGAAAAGGGAGAATGTTTGAGCTGATGAAAATGACAATAAAATACTGCTGGTGGGGGAGACTTTACTTCTGGTGCTAATGCCTGACAAACAGACGAGAGCAGCAAAAGCAACACTCATATTAGGCTAGCGAATAAAATATGATATCCATATCAAAACTTTTCATTCTACACATATTCAGAATTAAACTGGCTATCAATAGAAAGTTCTCTGTATTATTGTTGTACTTGTGAGTTTATAGACTGGAATTTATTCTTGTTAGATAGATAGATAGATAGATAGATAGATAGATACTTTATTAATCCCAAGGGGAAATTAATGTGGTATATTACGCTGCAGATCAGAACTTTCTGAATTATGCTACAAACAGATTTGCCATTCTGAATTGTTACATTTGTACCTCACAAATTAACATTGTTTAATTTGTTGTGACATATTTTCAAACTACATTAATTCCCACTATATCAGTATTGATACTGCATGAAACTGATCCACTTGTATGACATCTATAACAAAAAACTGAGAACTGGTCGACCATTATAAAATAATACATTTAGTTTTTATTAGAGTGTGTCCTAAAATCATACTGGGTTCAAATATACAGTAAGGCCGGGTTTATACTTCATGCAACGCATGCTGCAGCGAATACTCCTGCTATGCAAGTGTTTTACTGTTTATACTTGCACGCGTACTTTACGTAAATCTGGAGGAATCCAGCTGGTGGCAGTGTGATATATTATGACGGTGAGAACAGGTTCGGCTTCTCTGTGTTGTGAATTGCCTGGAACACCCATTAAATTCCGATGACTCCTTACCGCAATATCTCTGAAAAGGACATTTAATGATTAAATCCATCAATCCAGAGATGTGTCCATTCCAGCAAGCATTGGGATGAGGCAGAAACAATCCCTCAGCTCATCGCTAGGTGAATACAAGCACTCACATACACTGGAGTCATTTTAGCAGGACCAAATCCCCAAATCTGCATATCTTTGGAACAAAACCGGAACAAAGTGCGGAATCCAAGCAGGGAATACCAGCGACATGACTCCCTACAAGACAGCAGTGCTACCGCTCTGCCACCGTGTCACCCCCATGTGTGTAATTACTAACAGTATTCATTATTTAAACGAAATTAACGATTTATCTGTAAAAAGTAACATACCTGTACATACTTTAATGCATTTCATCATGAAAGTGATGTCAAGTATAAATATAAAGATTCTAAATTTGCAGAAAGTTGGAATATCATACATTTAATGTGTTCTGTGTGGTGATCTATTGCTGCTTGCCGTAGCAATTAAACACTGGGATGACGTTTACGACGGTCTGCTTTAATGATAAACTACGAGGTTAGAGTGGACATTTCCACTTTAATCACAAACTACACGTTTTCACCATGTCCTTATTTTTTTTCTCAGTGGCTCAAATACAGCGTTGTACATTATGTTGCTGTTGTGAAGTTGCAAAAAAAAAAGACGGCACAAAAGATGGTATGTGAGACTTTTAAAATGTATCGTGTCATTACGATCGGGAATATGCAATGCTTGAATATAAAAGCACCACAAATGCATCTGTATGTCGGCATTTTGCTTCACCACATCGATCCTGTAGGGTCCTCAAATCAGCTTTCTGTCACATGTAGATAGTAAACAGAGACTCTGAATTCATGTTCCGACTTTTAGCACAGTGTGCCCCCCGACTTTTTGCTGGTACTACAACTTGCGCACCTGTTGCATTAATTTCTGAGGAATTGATCAGAGGACGCGTCAAATGAATGCTGGGAACGCGTGGCAGCCATGATGCGGGCGCGTACGCGTTCTGAGCGTAAAGTATAAATGAGCCCTAAAGGTCTACAAGGTGCTGTGTTATCTGATTGATTGGAGTTATTCTGTTTAGTTTTCACATTAAGATATGACTTTAGCCATAAGAAAATTTTACTGCTCAAAGGTTGATCTTTAATAGCTCATGAGACTTAAAAGAGATTCTCATTTATGTTTCATTTAAAATTCAGCTTTGTCACAAATGTGTTTCCTAAAATTCCTTAGGATAAATAGCTTTAGACAGAAAGGAGCTACGAGACAGAACTGAGGTAACAGGAGTCAAAAACTGAGAATTTGGTTTGAAAAGCGTGGTATGTTTTGTGAGCTCTCTTCCTAGTCTCATTTTGTTCTCTTTGAAGATATCATATGTTTGGCTTATTACTGGACTGATGCCTTTATCCAAGGTGACTTACATTATAGAGATGATTGGTTACCGTTCTTTTTTTTTTCCAATTGGAGCACAGGTAGATGAAGTGACTTACTCATGACTACATGGTGTCAGTAGTGGGATTTGCACCCTCAACTTTAGGTGTTGAAGGCCAAAGTCGCAAGAACTAGGCCGTGCTGCCTGCCTTTTCTTCTGGAACGAGTTTGATCTAATTGTATAAATCAGTGCAACTAATGGTGTTATTCAGAAGCAAGGACTACAGTTTTGTAATCATAGCAAAGTGTTTATTACTACAAACAACTGTCCATACATTTCATCACATATTAATGAACACACAATGCAAATACTGGGCTATTTAAAATGAAAGAGCAGATTTCAAAAATTAATTTCAAACAAACTGTATAAGACAGAAACACATTCCACACATCACTGGATAGAGGAAAATTCAAAGTTTAAAAGCCCGCCTAAAAGTACCAGTGAATGCTACCGAGCGCTGTTTCTCATTTATAGTAAAATGGCAACAACACCACAAGAAAAATCATTTTGCGTGCTGCAATTTGCGAAGTGTGAGTTCATTGTTCAAGTCCAACGTGAATTCTGCCGACTGTTCAACAAGCAGCCGCCTCATCATAAACAAATTTACAAGTGGCATAAAAGATTCGTAGACAAAGGTTGTAGATGCAAACGTAAAAGCACTGGTCGTCCACGCACATCAGATGAAAATGTCAAGCGTATCCGACGTGTGTTCGAACGGAGCCCTAGGAAATCCACATCACGGGCAAGCATTGAACTTGGAATTCCTCAAACAACAGTATGGCGTGTTCTTAGAAAACCTCTGCATATGAAGCCGTACAAGTTGCAATTAGTGCAGCTATTGCATCCAGACGACCATGAAAAAAGGTTTGAATTTTGCGAGTAAGACATTGGGGTCAGTGAATCAAGAGAGTCGGGGTCATCAGGCGCTATTGATAAATACAGTTGTGTATCGTCAGCATAGCTGTGGTAGCTCACGTTATGCCCAGAGATAATCTGACCTCAATTTTTAAAGAAAATCCAGAGATTAGGAACACCGAGAATTTAACGAACAGTCAAGACCTCTGCCACTGTTGAACACTGCTCAGGCCTTATGACATCTACGATATTCCTTGTCATTTAAAAGTAGGTTAATTATTGCTTATAGTAGGGCGGTTTTCAGGACAGTTCTATTGTATGTTAAGATGCAATTGAAAATCTTTAGAATTCTAATTGATTTAGTAAAAGTGTACTCTGTGATGGGCCCTTCTTTCTAGGATGGACTCCTACTTTGGACTCCATGCTTGGTAACCTGCTAGGTGTCCGATGTTGGCTGCTATTACTTTTTCAATGCAATTTGTGTGTGTTGCTAAGCAACTCTAATTAGGCAACAGTCACATGATGGAAGGGGAAAGAAAAGAAAATGTGGGGGTTTCAGATGATGGCTTCTAGCATTGTGGTCCATGTGCCATTGCAACAACCAACATTTTGAACTCCATTTGAGTTTCTAGTACTTTCTGACCTCAGCTTGTGTTTTTGGATTATGATTTTGTCTAATGCTTGGTTCAATTTTGGATTTTCATTTCTGCCTTTGCCGTGTTTTTAAGTCTTGCTTTTGCTTTTCTAATGTTACTTCATCTGCTTTGTTTATTGACTATTCTTTTGGATTATGGACCTTCAAATAACAATAGCACTTTTTAATGTTTATCATCATTCACCTTCTGTTAGCTTTTGTGATATAAACTCTAAAAAACTAGGAAGCCACAGTTGGATAGGAACGCTGACAAAGCAGCAGCCTCTGAAGGCATATTCAGCTAAGACAGACACCCGAACTGAAGCCATGGATAGAGTTGCAGGCATACATCTCACATTCACTGAAGTTTCTCAAGAGGGTCACCAGGCATCTTGGGATTGTTAGCTCAAAAACAGTTAATACAATAGGGGTTTTTGCCTTTGGAAACCAGCTACGGGACTTTGATAATAGTTCATCTTCTAAATAATAAATTATACTTAATATAAAGTACTGGAACATGAGAACATATCACAGAAGAAATACTTTAGTTGTGGTAATGTGTCCTAGCAGTTTTTATGTTAGAACAGGAATGATGTAATTCTAAATTCTATTTAGAATAAAAAAACTATTTACTGTCTTAATTATAGATGGACGATCACCTATCTTTGATCCCGAGAGTCTACATCCTCGTTTGAGATTGGATGAGTGCAAGGAGACAGTGAGCTGTGCTTGGCTGAAATCATCTGTACCTGATGGGCCCTTAAGGTTTAACAAACTTCTTCAAGCATTTGCCCGAGACTCGTACTTTGCTGGCTGTCATTACTGGGAAATGAATGTTCAACACTCTGGCCATGGCTGGTGGGTAGGAGCAGCATATCAATCATTGTGTCGAAAAGGGGACTCCGAGTACACTCGCCTTGGATGGAATAAAGTCTCCTGGTGCCTAAAGCGATATGATTGGGAGTACTGGGCCTTTCATAATGGTGAGAAAGTCCCCGTAAAAGTTGATGAAGACCCAGAAAAAGTTGGAGTATTCTTGGATTATGAGGCCGGGACTCTAAGCTTTTTTGATGCAACAAATAGCATGAACCATCTCTTTACTTTCAAGTCTCAGTTCTCCAAACCTGTCTATCCTGCTGTTCGTCTTTGGAAAGGGCCCATCTCCTTCTGTAAGCTCACTTGAGCGTAGCCTTCTGAAAACAGCAACAGAAATTCTTTGTGTTGTCTACAATGAGAAGTCTTCTCTTGATGCTCATTTGCGAAGCTCCTTTTCTTCAAAATTGTTCAAAAACAGAGACAACAAGAGCTTTAAAAACAAAATGTGATTTTTAGGCAGCACTATTAAAAATGAGAAATAAATGGGAGTGGTAGTGCTAATCTTAAAAGTGTAGAACTTCCGTGAAAACATCTAATTTGTTAATTTATAAAATTTGAATTGAATGACCCAAAGAACTTTGATTAGTGTTACAGTAGATGTGTTTTCCTACTAAAGGTGGTGTACTGTGAGGCTGAAGGAGCTGCTGCACAGGAAAGCCACATCACAAAACTAACCACCATATCTGCAGCAGCTTAAATGGAGTTCTCCATTTAGCTCAATGGTAGATCTTGCTGCTTGTAATCTCAGCATCCTGAGTTCATGTCTCACCGCTATCTCATGAAAGATATCAGTGGGATTGGAACATCCTGAGCAGATTCTTCAGCAGACACAAATGGTGTTGTGACCTGAATTCACGCAAGGAGAGGGAGAATGTAAGCTGTGGTGTGTGTGCAACAAAGTTATGAGATACACTTACTGATCTGCAGGAAACCCATCACAATGACAGCGGCCAGATCAGCCACTGGCTCTCCACCAAGCTCAGAGCTAGAACTGTGATTCCAGTGATTGGTACGCATCTCAGCGTTGCTGTCTTGACAGATAAACAGACAGATAGAAATAGCTTCTGTAAAAAGACGCATATTCCCCTGGGAACAAATAAAGTTCATTCGCTTATTTGATCTATCTATCTATCTATCTATCTATCTATCTATCTATCTATCTATCTATCTATCTATCTATCTATCTATCTATCTATCTATCTATCTATCTATCTATCATGTAGTGCCTTTCATATTTATCTGTCTGTTTCCTTGCCTTTAAAGGAAGCCCCAGGTGGATGGACAGGGAAGGCCTTTCTCTTAGGGTTGTTTATTCCCCCAGGAAGCTGGATCGCAGCATCCCTGGATGTCAATGCCTGTTCAGACACCAGCAGGGAAAGCCAGAAATTGTAGTCCAATAGCAAAGCCCAGCAGGGGTCCGAGGGGGCTGCTGGCCATAGTGCTTCCAATGGGTTGAAGCCCTGGTACCAGAAGTACTCCTGGTTCCTCAATAAAAGGGGCCACACTGCCCTGCCTGGGCGAGTCAGAGCTGGGAGCGGTAGATGGTCAGCACTCGACTGGAGGAGTAGCAGTGTGGTGGAGAGAGAAGGAAGAAACAACATTTGCTTGTTGTTAATAAAAAGGTTATTTTGTAATAAAAAAAAAGCTTAATTTGAGCCCGGACTGTGTTTGTGTGTTATGCTTGGTTTTTGGGGCTACATGGTGCCCCCTCGCTTTCACGATATATATTAACATTTAATTCTATGGTCAGTCTGCCATAAGAACATGGGGTTTGGTCATTTTTTAGTGAAAGTTTTTTTTTTTTTTTTTTTTTATACTAGGGGGCTTTGCCCCCCTGCTCACTTCGCTCGCCAACCCCTGTGTTTGGTTAATCGGATATACAATTTTAATTTTTTTCTCATCTTTGGAATTGTTTCAATTTCATTATTTGCACTTTTACTTTACAGCTTCATTAAAAACAATATTTTTTGGAGACATGTTGTGACAATGCAGCATATAACTGCCCGTGAGTGAATATTGTTTCTGTTTCTCTAATAAATAATCCGACTTTTTCTAATGTTTGTCCCAGTGATTTATTGATTGTCATAGCAAAAGCTATTCTCACGGTAAACATTTTAATACGAATGGCATATCACGATCTCCTTTGGTGTCTGTTATTTGCGGAATATATACATTACCTTTCTTTTTGCCTGTTAAAATTTGCATCGCTTCTCCGTGATCATCAATATACACCTGACCGAATTGTGTAGTCTTTGAAATTTAACTTGTCGTTGCTTTAACTGTTCCAGGACCAGATTCTCATAGCATATGGTCCATTATTGTGTAAATCCATGTTTTGTGCATTGAATGATGCGAATGTGAAAAGACTTTCTTGTCTACTCTTTGTCTTTTATTTCTGACCTCGATTTGTCCTGCTATTTTTTTTAATTACACCTGGTTCTGATGATTAATCACATTTTGTTTGCGGTAATGCGATCTTTTCTATCTTTTCTTTGATACTGTAGCGACTGACATGATAAAGTGTCACAAAAGTTTTACTTGAACAATCGCAGACTTCCTAACCCCAAACACAACTTTCTAGCACCCTCTCCAACGCCTCCACCCCATTACTGCATCAATCAATACCCCGCTATCAGTCTTCTGTGCTGTACTCCGCCCTCCCTCAATCGGACCGAACAGTCACTTAAAACCAAAAAGCCCTCAACTTGTTTCGAATATTACTGCTTTCATATTCTGTACCTTTCTCTGCATGTGTATCTCACCATCGTTTGTTTGAGCCTTTCGAATTCCACTGCTTTCATAATCTCTTCTCTGCCTTTTTTTCTCTCCAACGCCTTTGGGTCTCTATTCTCCGTATTGTCCTTATGTGCTGAGAGCACGTGATCTGTGTGTACTACGTGCTTTTACACTACTGAGTGTTTTTTGATGGGTGAGCTCTTGTATATCTTTTGTAAGTACGGCGTGTCTTGCAAGAATCTCATGTTCCGCGTCCCCGCGTGACGGCCCTGGGACAATCTCTTGGCACCGTCTCATGTTTACGGTCCCGCGAGAGCACCGTGGCAAGTCTCTGTTGTCTCGCGGGTCTTTTAAATGTCTTCCAAGAAGATCACGTATCGTCGCCTTGCTTTTGCTTTCCAGGATTTTTTTTTTTTTATAATAGATCATTTTTTAAAATACCAAACAGGTCTGTTTAATGAATAATAAATGTATTTTGTACATCTGTTATTTTAAGTACTGTACAATATAAATGAATATATTTTAACTACTATGCCTTTATAAATCAGGTTGTGCAGCCTAGTAGATGATGTCAATATCAAGAGATCTATTTTAGCTTTTGTAAACAATTAAAACAATGTTAGTTTTTTTTTAAGTCATGTAAATTAAAAAATGTTTTTATTATTAATAAAAAGCAGAGACTTTTCTATTAAGCATTATAGTTGCTGCCTCACAGTAAGGAGACCGGGGTTTGTGTCTCTGGTTCTCCCCGTGTTTGCGTGGGTTTCTTCCGAGGGCTCCAGTTTCCTCTCACTGTCCAAAGACATGCAGGTTAGCTGGACTGGCGATACTAAATTGGCTCTACTGTGTGTGTGTGTGCCCTGCGATTGACTGGCGCCCTGTGCCCCTCCCCCCCCCCCCCCCCCCCCGGGTTTGTCCCTGCCTTGTACCCTGTGCGATGCTGTCTTAGACCGCCAGTGAAACGGTTGTGATCTGATTAAGTGGGTTACAAAAATGACACGACATTATAATTTTTCACAGTATTTGTGCAACTTTTGTTAATCTTCAGAATAATTGTTACTTTCACTTGTTCAGCTTCTTACTTTGGGGGGAAAAAAGCAGCTTTTCAGTCTGAATCCTTACATATTTTTGCTAAACATTTATCTTAACTCATTCATTTTAATCTTTTAACCTTGGACTAAACTTTATGCAGAACTTTGTCCAAGACCCGTCATCAGACACGTGAACAAAGAAGTGACATGTAGCTTATGAATCTAAATGTTCAGTGTTTGTCTCAAACCAGTATTAAGAATTACAGAGCTACAGTTGTCAGAGACGTGCGCTTAGGAGGCAGCCAGCAAGCCCTAAGGTGAGTGTCCTGCCCTCCACACAGACGACATGTTTTCACAGGCAGATAAACACCTTTCCTTTTCCAAAACTCTATAGACGGTCGTTTCTTTATCCACAGGTTTATTGGAATTAAAAGGGTGAAACTAAAACAGAGAAAAAAAGATACAAAACACTAAGTGGCTTTATATTAACAACAAACATATCCTCTAAATGTATATTACTGTGCCATTATATACATATTATTAATAAACTACTAAAAGAGTCGCTTCCATTTGCAAATATATATTGGGAAGGATAACATTAAAATAAAATACATACAATGCTATCACAAGCATGACGATAAGTACAGATGACAGAGGACTGTGACTAGTGTGTTTCCATGCACATGACAGCAGCCTTCCTGATTCTTAAATTAACTTCCTGATTACCTCACATGACAAGAAGGGAGGGAAAATACCAGCTGTACCCACTAGATGGCGCTAAACTGCAAATCTTAATACAATGAACAGTTTTAAAAAGTTGTAACAGAACAGTGAGTGATATAGATCGATAGATAGACAGATAGTTTATTAATCCCAAGGGGAAATTCACATACTCCAGCAGCAGCATACTGATAAAGAACAATATTAAATTAAAGAGTGATAACAATGCGGGTATACAGACAGACAATAACTTTGTATAATGTTAACGTTTACCATCCCAGGTGGAATTGAAGAGTCGCATAGTTTGGGGAGGAACGATCTTCTCAGTCTGTCGCTGAAGCTGCTCTTCTGTCTGGAGATGATCCTGTTTAGTGGATGCAGTTGATTCTCCATGATTGACAGGAGCCTGCTTAGCGCCCGTCGCTCTGCCACAGATGTCAAGCTGTCCAGCTCCATGCCAACAATAGAGCCTGCCTTCCTCACCAGTTTGTCCAGGTGTGAGGCGTCCTTCTTCTTTATGCTGCCTCCCCAGCACACCACCGCATAGAAGAGGGCGCTCGTCACAACCGTCTGATAGAACATCTGCAGCATCTTATTGCAGATGTTGAAGGACGCCAGTCTTCTAAGGAAGTATAGTCGGCTCTGTCCTTTCTTACACCATGCATCAGTATTGGCAGTCCAGTCCAATTTATCGAACTTTTGCACGTGGCAGGACTCCGAGTTGTATTGGAAGTCCGATGTATATAGGCTGAACAGGACCGGAGAAAGTACAGTCCCCTGTGGCGCTCCTATGTTGCTGACCACAATGTCAGACCTGCAGTTCCCAAGATGCACATACTGAGGTCTTTCTTTAAGATAGTCCACGATCCATGACACCAGGTATGAATCTACTCCCATCTCTGTTAGCTTGTCCCTAAAGAGCAGAGGTTGGATGGTGTTGACGGCGCTAGAGAAGTCCAGAAACATAATTCTTACTGCACCACTGCCTCTGTCCAAGTGGGAGAGGGATCGGTGTAGCATATAGATGATGGCATCCTCTGCTCCCACCTTATCCTGGTATGCAAACTGCAGAGGGTCGAGGGCGTGACGGACCTGTGGCCTCAGGTGGTGAAGCAGCAGCCACTCCATGGTCTTCATCACATGCGACATCAGAGTGACAGGCCAGAAGTCATTCAGCTCACTAGGATGTGATACCTTTGGGACTGGGGTGATGCAAGATGTTTTCCAAAGCCTTGGGACTCTCCCCTGTTCCAGGCTCAGGTTGAAGATGCGCTGTAGAGGATTTCCCAGCTCCAACGCACAGACCTTCAGCAGTCGTGGTGATACTCCATCTGGACCCGCTGCTTTGCTGGCACAAAGTCTCCTCAGCTCTCTGCTTACCTGGGCTGCTGTAATTGTGGATGGGGATGTCTGTCCTATGCTGGTATCAGCAGAAGGATGGGTGGAGGGTGCAGTACTCCGAGGTGAGAGTGGGTTAGGGTGGTCAAACCTGTTAAAGAAGTTGTTCATCTAGTTTGCTCTCTCCACATCTCTCTCGATGGTGGCACCCCGCTTCAAGCTGCAACCAGTGATGATCTTCATCCCATCCCACACTTCCTTCATGCTGTTGTTCTGCAACTTCTGCTCCAGCTTTCTCCTGTACTGCTCCTTCGCCGCCCTGAGCTGGACTCGGAGTTCCTTCTGCATGCGCTTGAGCTCATGCTGATCACCGCCTTTAAAAGCCCTTTTCTTCTGGTTCAAAAGGCCCTTGATGTCACTTGTAATCCATGGCTTGTTGTTAGCATAGCAGCGTACAGTTCTTACTGGAACTACAATGTCCATACAGAAGTTGATGTAGTCATTAGTGCAGTCAACAACCTCCTCAATGTTCTCACTATGTGATCCCTGCAGGATATCCCAGTCTGTAGTTCCAAAGCATTCTCTCAGAGCCTTCTCTGCCTCAGGGGACCCAGTGGTGGGCCGTCAGGGCCTTCTCTGCTGGCCTAAAAAAATATCTGAATCACAAACTGATGTTAATTATATTTTGTCCATGAATATTTATTAAATAATTCCAAACAGTCTGTCCGTTTCCTTTCATAGCTTTTCCGATGGCTGTGCTGCTTCCAGACATGTATTTTTGTATTAAAGCATTTAACCAATCACATTTCAGCCATCATTTGTTGCCAGGCAGAGTCAATGAAGTTCTGCCCAGAGGCCTTCACAATCCGTTCTGCAGGCCCTCTAACACAAAATAAATGTCGATTAAACCGTTGCTTCAACCAATCAGATTTTGAGTTGGTGTCACTAGGGCCCTCTAGCAGGCGTACGGCAATGTCACCGTGTTCAGACCCGTTGATTGGATAGGATGGTGTAATAGAAAAATCTGAATGAGAGCATCATGGGGCAGCTGTACACATTGGTATGTTTGGCGGTGACCATTCCCGTGTCCACTGCTTCTGTCGAGCGGACATTTTCAGCCCTAAAGCGAATTAAAACTTATGCCAGAAATACGACAGGGCAGGTTCAACTTTTAGCATTAGCTTCGATGGCGATAGAAAGGGACTTTGTGATGGAACTGAAGAACACGGATAATCTGAACGACAGAGTAATTGAACTGTTTTTGAGGAAAGAGAGGAGTATGGACTTTGTTTACAAATAATCCAAATTTTTGGTGAGTAAAATATTGTGATTTTCCTAAATAATATTGCAAGTTTATGAGTTATTATTGATGTTTTTTATGTGTGTTGCGGCTGTAGCTGCAGTAGAAAGGAACTTGTTCACCCCTGGTTTGTCTATTCAATAAAGGCATTTATTGTGGCTACAGAAGTTATCTATCTGCGATGCAACGGCTCTTTATACTGTATTTCTGCATATTAAGATGGTTTTTATAACCATAAATTAGTTTTTGAGGGGCGGGCTGATTCAGACGGAGCACTACTGAAGGCCTAGGTGTGAAATGCATGGTCCGCCACTGAGGGGACCACTTCCTGAATGAGCGTTATATTACAAGATATTACAAGAGATAAAGAGATGATTGTGTGTACTAATGCCTGTCTCTCTCCTTCAACAGAATTAAAGAAGAAAAATCATAAGTCGCCCACAATACAATACGATACAATACAATACAATACGGTTCCCCAATTACGTCCATCCATCCATCCATTTTCCAACCCGCTGAATCCGAACACAGGGTCACGGGGGTCTGCTGGAGCCAATCCCAGCCAACACAGGGCACAAGGCAGGAACCAATCCCGGGCAGGGTGCCAACCCACCACAGGACGCACACAAACACACCCACACAACAAGCACACACTAGGGCCAATTTAGAATCGCCAATCCACCTAACCTGCATGTCTTTGGACTGTGGGAGGAAACCGGAGCGCCCGGAGGAAACCCACGCCCAATTACGTCCTTCCTTGAAAAAGTATAATAATTTGTAATTGCTGCTTTAAGAGAACTAGCAGAACCCCTCATTGTGGAAATGTGCTACTCAGGGACAGTGTGGGCTTTATCTGCTCTGCCATTAATGGTGAAAATGGATGATGGGTTATTTTCCCATTTATTTATTTCCGTTTTGTCCCACAGTGTGGTAAGTCTCTGCCTGTCATCTTAGCACCACTAGAATTTGAAATCTGCACTTCTGAGTCCAAGGAATCGTTAGAAGGTTTGGCTGAATTGCTGATTAATGCCCTCTGCTGGTGAAAACGAAAAACAACAAAATTTATTTGTTCCTTAACTTCTACATTTCTGTATTTTTTTTATTGATTTTAATCCGTTGCAAGAAACATTCCATACAATCAAGTTAAAGGTAACAAACTAAAATTCAGCCACACCTAAGAGAAAGACAGGGGAGCCAGCAACCACAGCAAACCGTTTGAAATCATCAAAGAGGGAAGAGTATCCATTTCCCAGATCCAGAAGCTTATTCTAAAATGTTACTGATTAGATCCTGCCATATTGTAGCAGAGTTTTGAACAGACTGTCGAAGTGAGAATTTTCCAGTTTCAAATAGTACTGAACATCAGTTAGCCACTGCCTTAAAAGTGGTGGGGTGGGATTCTTCCTGCTGAGCAATTTCTGTATTTCTAACCTAACATTCTCAAACCCCCTGATTTTATTGAGGGGCAGAGGAGATCAGTCTTGGTAGACCAGTTCTGGAGACGGCGCCATTCCAGGGCAGGGTCACTCGCAGTGAAATTCATCCACCCAGTAAGATGTGCTTCACTGCCAAAATGCACTTTGCATCTGTTTTGATGCTAACTAAGGTGCACTTTATTTGATACATTGAAGTACCAGTTGTGATTTGTTTTAAATTAGGGGCTCTCAGACTCAGTCCAGGGGACCCTCTGTGGCTGCAGACTTTTGTTCCAAACAGATTCACAATCAGTGATAATAATTGATCTCATGTAATTAGCTGGTCTTTTTTCTCTTTCCTTATTCTACATCCAGAAAAGAACAATAGTAGGATTTATACGTTTTTTATAAAATGTATTTCTATTTTTTCAATATCTGTAAATCTTATCTGCGGTGGGTTGGCACCCTGCCCAGGATTGTTTCCTGCCTTGTGCCCTGTGTTGGCTGGGATTGGCTCCAGCAGACCCCTGTGACCCTGTGTTCAGATTCAGCGGGTTGGAAAATGGATGGATGGATGGATGGATGGTTTTCTATTATTTTGACCATTTATGTGTAGTTTGCTTTCTTCTTTCGTGGTTTCGTAATAATGACAATTAGAAAGAAGCAGAGCCGACACCCTGAATAAACAACACCGAATGAAAGGCTGCAACTACTTTAGCATCAAACCTACTAATCTTTATATATAATCTTCATTTGGATCTTGATCTTTGCTTGTCCGCGAATTCATGTTGCCCTGCAATGCCATCTTCAGGGCGATGGAGGACAGTGCAACACTAACTCATTCTTAAAACGAGAGGTCTTTTCCAGATATATACAGGTGCTGGTCATAAAATTAGAATATTATGACAAAGTTGATTTATTTCAGTAATTCCATTCAAAAAGTGAAACTTGTATATTAGATTCATTCATTACACACAGACTGATGTATTTCAAATGTTTATTTCTTTTAATGTTAATGATTATAACTGACAACTAATGAAAGTCCCAAATTCAGTATCTCGGAAAATTAGAATATTGTGAAAAGGTTCAATATTGAAGACACCTGGTGCCACACTCTAATCAGCTAATTAACTCAAAACACCTGCAAAAGCCTTTAAATGGTCTCTCAGTCGAGTTCTGTAGGCTACACAATCATGGGGAAGACTGCTGACTTGACAGTTGTCCAAAAGACGACCATTGACACCTTGCACAAGGAGGGCAAGACACAAAAGGTCATTGCTAAAGAGGCTGGCTGTTCACAGAGCTCTGTGTCCAAGCACATTAATAGAGAGGCGAAGGGAAGGACAAGATGTGGTAGAAAAAAGTGTACAAGCAATAGGGATAACCGCACCCTGGAGAGGATTGTGAAACAAAACCCATTCAAAAATGTGGGGGAGATTCACAAAGAGTGGACTGCAGCTGGAGTCAGTGATTCAAGAACCACCACGTACAGACGTATGCAAGACATGGGTTTCAGCTGTCGCATTCCTTGTGTCAAGCCACTCTTGAACAAGAGACAGCATCAGAAGCGTCTTGCCTTTGGACTGCTGCTGAGTTCTCTGATGAAAGTAAATTTTGCATTTCCTTTGGAAATCAAGGTCCCAGAGTCTGGAGGAAGAGAGGAGAGGCACAGAATCCACGTTGCGTGAGGTCCAGTGTAAAGTTTCCACAGTCAGTGATGGTTTGGGGTGCCATGTTATCTGCTGGTGTTGGTCCAAGGTCAATGCAGCCATCTACCAGGAAGTTTAAGAGCACTTCATGCTTCCTGCTGCTGATGAACTTTATGGAGATGCAGATTTCATTTTCCAACAGGACCTGGCACCTGCACACAGTGCCAAAGCTACCAGTACCTGGTTTAAGGACCATGGTATCCCTGTTCTTGATTGGCCAGCAAACTCTTCTGACCTTAACCCCATAGAAAATCTATGGGGTATTGTGAAGAGGAAGATGCAATACGCCTGACCCAACAATTCAGAAGAGCTGAAGGCCACTATCAGAGCAACATGGGCTCTCATAACACCTGAGCAGTGCCACAGACTGATGGACTCCATGCCACGCCGCATTGCTGCAGTAATCCAGACCAAAGGAGCTCCAACTAAATATTGAGTGCTGTACATGCTCATACTTTTCATGTTCATACCTTTCAGTTGGCCAACATTTCTAAAAATCCTTTTTTTGCATTGGTCTTAATTGATATTCTAATTTTCCGAGATACTGAATTTGGGACTTTCATTAGTTGTCAGTTATAATCATCAACATTAAAAGAAATAAACATTTGAAATACATCAGTCTGTGTGTAATGAATGAATCTAATATACAAGTTTCACTTTTTGAATGGAATTACTGAAATAAATCAACTTTGTCATGATATTCTAATCTTACGACCAGCACCTGTATATCTTTATATATAATCTTCATTTGGATCTTGATCTTTGTTTGTCCGCGAATTCATGTTCCCCTGACACTGCCTTGGTTGTTACTTTTCTTTACAAACACTGTCGATACCACTCTTTGTGTTTAGATCTGGCGTTGACGCCTGCTTCGTTGTCGAGACTGTGGTTTTTTGTGTTTCTATCGACCGTCGTTGGCAGCACTTCATCCAAATCGAATGTTCACCCACTTCTTGGAGTCGGCAGTCAGAGTATATAAGTCGGACACATTTCTGTGATTTTCCATAAGTCGGCGTTTGGAGTTCAAGAAAGAAGCATTGGTTCTTCCTTACTCTTTGGATTGCCACAAAGCAACCTGCGAGATTGGAGAAAGGTTGAGAAGAGATCGTGAGAGGAAACGACAGCGTCGTGAAAACGAGACGGACTGTGAATGGAGAAAAGCAGAAATGCTCCTTCACCACCACATAATTACTATTCGGATGGTGATTCCGAGTAGGCCATTCCTATCGAATCAATGTCCAAGGGTTTTGTTTTGTAATTTTGTTTCCCTTATAAAAAATCATAATGCTGTGTGACGAAGGGCCCAGTTCACGACTGGCAGCCGCATTTAAACAGGGAGCCCTTCACAGACAACTTTAACACGCGTGACGTAGTTGGGCGCACATGGCTAGTTAATAAATAAATGACTAAATAACCAGAAAAGCTGAAAAAGAACAACAGAAATCAGAATGAAAATATTAAAAGGTAAAAAGTACATTTCACATATAACTGCTTAGTACGTTTTATTAAAAATTTACCAAACTCAGTTTCATAATTTTTACATTGACTCGAAAACTCAGAAAATGGGTAATAACAGATCACTTCATCCAGTTAAAAACAGAAGCTGGTTGGAATGAAAACCTGCAGCCACAGTGGGCCTCCAGGACCGAGACTGAGAACCCCTGGTTTAAAGTATAGGTGTGTATGCTTTGTTTGTTACTTGAAAGGACACTTATTTACTATAAGATTTATTGGTTCCGTTAATTTAAAGACTTGTACAGAAGAGAGTCTACTCATCTCACTATAGGGCTCTTTATTGGGTCGTCTGTGTAAATATTTCTAATCTTTATTTGACATGAGGGCTTTACTGGGTCAATGCGCATGTCTGGCTTCTCCATATTAATCGGATACTGCATACGCTCAGCATGCTAACTCAGTGTGAATTATTCACGTTGCGTCTTGATTCCCATCTCAATGCAGCGGTCATACACTTGGGAGGCGACTCGAGGGCTCGTCAAGTCGTAATTCCACTCTGAGCCACAGGGGGGCTCTGTCGCCTCACGCCCGTCCTCGTCCTCCCGCTGTAGAACGGATGATTGATGGTTTTGACACCGATGACATCACTTCTGCCTTCTGACCTACCTGAACCTGAAAAGCGGCTCCTGCACCATCTTGGATTTAGTCGATGACAAGCTTGCATGTAAAGAGTTCGTCACCACATTCTCTGCATGTTTTCTTTTTTGACAACTTGCTCTCCGTGTGTCACTCTCTCTCTTTCACTTCAGTTATACAGGGATCGCCTTCGGGTGCCCCAAACCCTTCATAATCTCTTGCGTTTATTCATTTCACAGCACGTATTCATATCGAGCGAGCTCTGTGGAAGACAATTGTCACGTGCGTCTGTCTGCATGGGTGATGTGGAAGAATAATTTTAGGATAACATAGCATTCATCTTAAAGAAATGGCATAAAGGCTTAATAAATGTCAGAAACCTGTTCAGGGACACCAGGTAAAGGTCAAGTGAACCACAAAATGTACACTGAAATATAAGAATTGGTTTAGGAAAAATACTGAGATGGTCAAGTAAATAAAGAATGTACCAGAAGAAAGGCTGATGTAATATACAAAATGTCCTGAAGGATGACTATGAGATGACTTAGAAGTCAGCAGATGTCCTATAATCGAGAATGGACAGTTGTTATATGCACAGAAATGTCAAGGGTGGTGGTGCAACTCAAAGGTATAAGAAGAACCAGAATATAATATCACAGTATATAAATCATTTGGGTGTAGTCTGTGAGCGCTGAAGTCGGGAAAACGACGGGATAAACACCAATTTAAAATTAAAAGCAATTTCTTTATTATTTATTCTTGGTGATTAAAAAAAACTGTGAGACTGCCCTGTTGGAGAATGTGGGCAGACTGGAAAAAGAAAAAAAACTGTTCACCCTTTTATCACCCAGCTTGTTCATTAGCCAAAGAGAGAACAGAAGAAAACATAACAGTTCAATTTGAGGTCATCCATAAATATTAGGGGACATCTTAATTTATGACATAGGAGTAGAGAAAAACAAAGCAGTACCAGGCGCCTACATTATCTAAAGAATGTGCCCGTCTCAGTACAAACCCATTTTAAGCAGTTTTCTTTAAGTTCATTGCATTAGTTATAAAGAGATTACATTCTTATAACTTTAATATCTTCATTAGATTATATTTGTTTGATTAGATTAATAATCCATCCATCCATTTTCCAACCTGCTGAATCTGAACACAGGGTCACAGGGGTCTGCTGGAGCCAATCCCAGCCAACACAGGGCACAAGGCAGGAACCAATCCCGGGCAGGGTGCCAACCCACCACAGGCCACACACAAACACACCCACACACCAAGCACACACCCGGGCCAATTTAGAATCGCCAATCCACCTAACCTGCATGTCTTTGGACTGTGGGAGGAAACCCACGCAGACACGGGGAGAACCCGGGAGGTGAACCCGGGACACCTAACTGAGAGGCAGCAGCGCTACCACTGCGCCACCGTGCCGCCCAATTAATAATCCTTATTTATTAATTCATAAATGACTTGTTTTCTTATAATATTAAACGAGTAAAGAAAGATCACATTGATTTATAATATCACAGGGTGTTCTGTTAATATCAAGAGGTTAGCACTTTCACATAGAAAAATTAAATCAGTCTCATATTCTGTGCATAAACATTATTCCTTTCCTATCTAAATACAGATAAAATCATATAGAAGTATAAAATCATATAGTTCTCTGCAGCATGATTAATACAAAATTCAGTCATTGGTATTTTGTGAGTTAAATACTTATAATCATCTGTGGTGGGCTAGCACCCTGCCTGGGGTCTGCTTCCTGCCTTGCGCCCTGGGTTGGCTGGAATTGGCTCCAGCAGACCCCCACAACCCTGCAATTAGGATATAGCAGGTTGGATAATGGATGGATAGATGGATACTTATGATCATTACAGTTAATAATGTTTTTTCTGCTTTCTCAAAACCAACAAACCAACCAGAGTAAATGTATGCATTGATTGACACTGTATGTGAATTCAGTAGTTTATAAAATGAACCTCAATTCTTTGTTTCTCTGACCATTCGGATCATGCTGACCAGGCTGTAACAGACTGCTCTTGATGAATACTCACCTCTAGGGCACGGGTGTCCATCTCCAGGCCTGGTGGGCCGCAGTGGCTGCAGGTTTTCATTCTAACCCCTTTTCCTAAGTTTTCACTGCTAATTCATTTCTTTTCCCTTCATTTTAATAGCCCCGTTTTTAAGGATTCAGTCCTCTGAATTGATTCCTTTATTCATTAAATGGCAGCCAAACAGAAATGAGACGTGAAACGAGCCAACAGATGACCGCTAAATTGGGGCTTCAAACTCCAACCAATCTCTTTAATGAGAAGCGGATTCTTGCTGTTAATTAAACTCGTTATTTAATTTCACGGCTTGTTGCTGCTCTTATTCTGCCACAGCACACATTTCCCAAACTGTTGACTTTCTGTTTTTTCTAAGAACACCAATGTCAAAATCTTTTGGTGACCGGAGAGATCAACCTTCCTGAGATCTTCACCTTTCTTTATTTTCAGATACTGTGTGATGGGCACAGATGAGCTGGTCACGTGGTGGCTTGTTTTGTGTCTCGTTGTTTGGCTGCTAATTAAAGAAAAAGAAACCACTAAGGGGCCTGAGTCAAGTTAATTAAAATTAAAGCAAAAGAAGTTAATGAGCAGCAAAAAGTGGTCACTAATTAAGAAGATGGTTAGAATGAAAACCTGCAGCCACTGCGGCCCTCCAGGACCGAAGTTCGACACTCGTGCTCTAAGGCATTTTGCCGAGGAGTAATTAACAGATACCATGAACTTCTTTTCTCCTGCCTGACTACTGAATTGTCCCGTTAGGGGATGTTTCTTTCTTTAATAAGATGTTGCATTTCGACTACAGTGGCAGCTTAGTGGCTCTGATGATGGAAGTTACCCACCAAACCAGGGGTTGGCGCAGTGTTCTAATGCCTCCTGTCTTCCTCCCTCTGCAGAATGAAAGATTGACGCCCGTTCCACCACTGCTGTCCCTTCCATCATCCGCACTCCTGGACTGGAGGTTAGGCCATTTTGAATCAGTTCTATTTTGAGCTCTCGTCTAAAACTACGCATCCGCAGCTTCTCGCGTGTACTTTGTGCCACAACTTTTGTTCTTATTTAGGGTCACCTGGGTAGCGCCTGAACTCTTTTTTGACGCTGTTTTTGGCTCTTCTTCGTAGAATGCATTACACATGTGTGGTGCTGATATGAACGTCAGGACGGGAAAACTCCTCTGCATGAAATCAACTCAGCTGCTGCCACCGATGACCGCAGCTCACAACAGTCACACAGAGTTTGGTAGTAATCACACCACAGCAATGAATTCTGGGAAAAGCAGAAGCGGAAAACTAACACCTTCAGCACTTGAGGTCCACGTCCCTTTGAATTTAGCTGACCCCTCTGCGGTGTGTGACTGTGGAATCAGCAGGCTTTATGTGTTTTCTGGGCCTCACAAGTTATCTACCATGATAACTGAAGTCCCAACATCACCATAGCGGTCTTGTAGCGGTGCTGCTAGAATTTGAAACTTCAACTCCCAGCAGTCCCTGCAGTGGCTCTGATTGGTCTTCTGCTGAGGGTGCTGGGGCTCTTGGGGTCAAAGGAGGTCAGCGTGGCTTTCAAAAAGGGGGCCGGTGACCAAAAGAAAAGGATTTTTTTTTTGTAATTTGAGTTCCTGCCTGCCTACCTACCTGTACTTAACGGTTTTGTGGTTGACGTCTGGATTGTCTGCCATCTGCCTGTGTACATGAGGACTGTAAGTGAAGAAAGGCGCGTCCTGAACCTGTCCACCCGTTTTCACCATTACAGGAACTAGCGGTAGGACTATCTTTACATTCCCATTCAACGTGCAGATCTCTGGACTATCTGTTTTCATCATTACATTTTATCTGTTGCCGTTTTTCATGGACTTTACTGTTTATGCTTTGTTGTATTTAATGTATAATCGCTGTAAGGGGAACAGGGGCGGTATCGTTGTTATTTACTTAATTTGTTTTCATTACATTCTTTATTTGCTGTTTGATTACCGGTTTGCTTTGCTTTTGTCTCTGTTTGTGAGTGCATGTGGGTCGGGTCAAGGCTGGCTGGGTGCGTCCCTGGAATCTCCACCATAAAAATAAATAAATCGCCGTCTTCTCGACGGTGTGAATCTTAGCAGCACCGGACCGCTACAGTCTGCTCAGTGAAGTTTGCAAAGCGATGTCTTTAAGGAGGCCTCTTCATGTCTTTGACTGATATTTTAATCATCCAGTGTAGAATTTCTCTCCTGTCAAGGTCTTCATCTTGAACTTATGGACTGACATCATGAGTATCCAGGCTTCAGATCGTAATGGCTGGCTGCTGAATGATTCCATTTGTACATTCAACGTCCTGCTTTAATAAGAGTATCACATTACATACCATGGCTGCTAGGAAGTTGAACTGTTCTTGTTACGATTGGTGATTTAACAATCTTCTGCCTTCCTAAAGTGCGGCTCTCCTCTTCTGTGCAGGTGAATGGTTGGTGTTTTTGAACTCTTTCTCACTGTAAGGCTCCTGATAACATGGCTGCAGATCTGGATGATAAAGGTTCAGTGGTGACTTAGGCTACATCCACACTACTGTGTTTTCTCTTGAAAATGCAGACATTGGTCTCTGTCTTCGTTTTTTGTCCACACTACCCTGGCATTTTTAACCCCCAAAAAATGGAGACTTTTAAAAACTCTCTCCAGAGCCGTATACTTCTGAAAACACTGGCTCACAGTTGAAATGTGGATGGCTGAAAATGTGCTCTGATTGGTTCGTGATGATTATGTAGCCCCGTCCTGATTGGATCCTTCTCATTACGATGTCTCATTCCTTGATTGGTGACCCTTCATGGAAGAAAATCAAATTCCCACATAGCAGACATAGATGAGTTACTTTCCGTGGTGCTACGTTTATGCATCTGAATTGTGTTTTGTACAATTTGAATGCTGGGTACATGCGTAAAACGCAAATCATTTGCTGGTTGCTACAGTTTTGTGATAAATTCCCTGGCCTATGGCCTTATACTGTCTCTTCAAGGATTTTTGTACATGCCCAGTGTAGGTGAATGCGAATATCAGATGCGTTTTTTGGTCATTTTGGTGTGGGCAGTGATGTGAAAACATGAATGTGGAAGGAAATCGTTTTCTTTTAAAACAATGCCATTTTAAATGAAAACATGGAAGTGTTCACGTATCCTTAGTAAACATCCAGCCATCCATCCATCCATTATCCAACCCGCTATATCCTAACTACAGGGTCACGGGGGTCTGCTGGAGCCAATCACAGCCAACACAGGGCACAAGGCAGGAAACAAACCCCAGGCAGGGCGCCAGCCCACCACATCTTTAGTAAACATCTGCATCATAATTTGAAGAAGTAGGAGTTCTGCTTCTAGGCCAGTGGTACTCAACTTTTACAATGATGACATATTGAAGTGACCAACTCAATAAAGAAAACTGAGTAAGAGACTTTTCAGAAAAAGTGATCAACTGTGAAACTGCACCAGAGAATCACAGAATTACTTTTTTATTTCCAACCAGTTGTGCTACCCACCTAAGACAGGTTGAACTCTAAATAATCAATGCAGACCTTAGCATTAATGTTTGTAGTGCAACATGTAAAGCGCATATCTCTTATATGTCATTTGGTATGAGATTCTTAAAGAAAGGTTCATGTTTGCAATACACCATCTACTGTATTGGAAGGACAAATGCAATGCATTTTATTTCTACAATTGCTTGTGATGCGCCATCTATTGGAATGACAAGTGCAGTGCATCTCTGTTATATGTCATTTGGTATGATATTTGTTAAAGCAGTCTTAATGTTTGTGACATGCCATCTGTTGGAATGACAAATGCAATACATATGTCTCTATTATATGCCATTTGGTATGGGATTTATAAAAGTGGTGTTAATGTTTGTGATGCACCATCTGTTGGAAGGACAAATGCAATGCATTTTATTTCTACAATTGCTTGTGATGTGCCATCTATTGGAATGACAGATGCAATGCCTTTTATTACTGCAAATTTCATTTGGTATGGGATCTGTAAAAGCACTGCTAATATTTGTGATGCACCATCTGTTGGAATGACACATGCAATGCATTTTATTTCTACAATTGCTTGTGATGTGCCATCTATTGGAATGACAGGTGCAGTGCATCTCTGTTATAAATCATTTGGTATGATATTCGTAAAAGCAGTGTTAATGTTTGTGATGTGCCATCTGTTGGAATGACAAATGCAATGTGTATATCTCTATTATATGTCATTTGGTATGGGATTTATAAAAGTGGTGTTAATGTTTGTGATGCCTCATCGGTTGGAATGACAAATGCAATGCATTTTATTTCTACAATTGCTTGTGATGTGCCATCTATTGGAATGACAGATGCAATGCCTTTTATTACTGCAAATTCCATTTGGTATGGGATCTGTTACAGCATTGCTAATATTTGTGATGCACCATCTGTTGGAATGACACATGCAATGCATTTTATTTCTACAATTGCTTGTGATGTGCCATCTATTGGAATGACAGGTGCAGTGCATCTCTGTTATATGCCATTTGGTATGATATTTGTAAAAGCAGTGTTAATGTTTGTGATGCGCCATCTGTTGGAATGACAAATGCAATGCATTTTATTTCTATAATTGCTTGTGATGTGCCATCTATTGGAATGACAGGTGCAGTGCATCTCTGTTATATGCCATTTGGTATGATATTTGTAAAAGCAGTGTTAATGTTTGTGATGCCTCATCGGTTGGAATGACAAATGCAATGCATTTTATTTCTACAATTGCTTGTGATGTGCCATCTATTGGAATGACAGATGCAATGCCTTTTATTACTGCAAATTCCATTTGGTATGGGATCTGTTAAAGCATTGCTAATATTTGTGATGCACCATCTGTTGGAATGACACATGCAATGCATTTTATTTCTACAATTGCTTGTGATGTGCCATCTATTGGAATGACAGGTGCAGTGCATCTCTGTTATATGCCATTTGGTATGATATTTGTAAAAGCAGTGTTAATGTTTGTGATGCGCCATCTGTTGGAATGACAAATGCAATGCATTTTATTTCTATAATTGCTTGTGATGTGCCATCTATTGGAATGACAGGTGCAGTGCATCTCTGTTATATGCCATTTGGTATGATATTTGTAAAAGCAGTGTTAATGTTTGTGATGCCTCATCGGTTGGAATGACAAATGCAATGCATTTTATTTCTACAATTGGTTATGATGTGCCATCTATTGGAATGACAGATGCAATGCCTTTTATTACTGCAAATTCCATTTGGTATGGGATCTGTAAAAGCACTGCTAATATTTGTGATGTGCCATCTGTTGGAATGACAGAGACATAACAACTGGACCGACACACAGACACTTGTTCTTTTATTAAGGTGGATTGCTGGTATTTTTTTTAATAGAGTAATTCCAAATGGATGGTCCTGACAGAAGGGTACAGTAAATGTGCTGGGTGTCATGGTGATCGTCTCAGGTAGTTGTGCCTTTTCTTTTCTGGGACTTTACAGATTTATGATATCTGTATACTTTGGCTGCTTCCATGCGCTCATTTTCCAGTACTTTGTGGTCATCAAGGACTTGCAAACCTGGGATCTGGCTTATCACATATTGCCTGTAAGGTAAGGAAAACAATTCAGTCCAAGGATAATCTCCTGTCTCCAGTCAGGTGTACACAAACTTTTATAAAAGAGAGTTTATTTTTGTTTTTATAAATTTCTATTATATTTTCTTTGGGCACAGGGAGTGAAACCTGTAGAAATTCATTGAAGGATGTTGGCTCAGTACAGAAGTGAAAACGCCAGACTCGACAAAGTTTATGAATGGGTTTGAAGCGGGAAGTAAAAGTGTAACTGACAAAGCTCCATGAACATCTCGCGTACACACACTGACAGGGCGGGCGCCTTCACCAAAGAAGAGCGACACATTAAATTGTGCGCCATTAATACCAGCTATGGATCTGCACATGCCATAATGCATGATGACTTGGGATACTGTAAAGTTTTTGCACACAACGCAAACCTGAACAGCTTACTTGATCACAATTTGGTGAATTTCAGCAGGTTTCACTTCGTCTGCCCAAAGAAATCTCACTACACCGGTGCAACCCCCTAGAGGAGCGTCCATTGTTCATTTGACGTTGGCTTCAAGTAGACCAGGGGTGAGCATCGTCTGCCCTGGAGGGCCGCAGTGGCTGCAGGTTTTTGTTTCAGCCCAGTTGCTTAATTCGATCCCAACTCTTACCAATAACAGATCTTATTTAACTTCATGGCTTGCTTGTGTTTTCATTCTGCCATGTCAGGTCTTTCTTACATTGCAGATTTATTTCCTTTCCCAGGGCATCATCTAAATAATTTGAAGCCGGACACAGATGCATAATTCTCAGTCTTTCACTTTTTTTCCCTCTTCATTCTTCTTTTACATAAATCTGATGAATACACGTAGGCATCAATAAGGACGAGTCAGATGGAGAGCTGCTGGCTCCCTCTGTATCTTATTGTTAATGAAGAAGCCGTTAGAAATAACAAATGCAGCCGTGAAAGAGTGAAATAAGCAATTAAGGGTGCAGAACCTCAACAAGTGAGACAACTAAAATGAAGCAGAAAAATGGCGCTTGAGCCATAAGAGCTTCATCAGCAACAAGAAATTGGGTTGGAACAAAAACTGCGGCCCTCCAGGACTGACGTCACTCACCCCTGAACTTGACAAATGGTGGAGCGCTGCACTGTGCGTGTTCTTACTACCCATAAGCCATTGCAAAAAATATTCATTGCAGTTGCCTTTACTTTCTCATAGCCATCTCATACATTCTCAAACCAGTTTAGACCAGTTTAGTTCAGAGCTGATACGAGGCACAATGTGGGAAATGACCCTAAACAGGACACCTGGCACACACCAGTGCACAAACCCACACTGGGTACAGTTGACAGTCACCGCTTTACATAACCTGACAGCCTTTGGGTTAGTAAGAAGACAACTGGGGTATCCAGAGAAAAGCCCACTCAAGGGGGAACAACTAGAACATGAAAATGACTGAACACAGGCCATGACGCTAATCACTACACCACCATGCCACCTCAAGGCACATTGGGATATTTGGGTATTTTCTGCTCTCCACCCCCCAGATTATGCGCTTCATGGAGTTGCTTGGTGTGTTCTTTTGGTCTTCATTGTGTAGGTTAGCCCACCATACTGACTCACCATAAGTTGACCCTTTCATATTCAGGAGCATTTAGACGACAATCAAGTGAAACCCCAGACTGACCTAATCTTGCGATTTCTAAAACCAGTTGGCCGCACCACTGATGATTTCGGTTAGGTCAGATTAAAGGGGGTGAGTAATATTTTGGATCAATTATTTTATGTTTTATATTTGTAATTAGTTTAGACCACTTTGCAGAGATCTGTTTGCACTTCGACCTTCATCAGTCTTGTTCTGTTGATGACATCCATCCATCCATTTTCCAACCCGCGGAATCCTAACACAGGGTCACGGGGGTCTGCTGGAGCCAATCCCAGCCAACACAGGGCGTATGGCAGGAACCAATCCTGGGCAGGGCGCCAGCCCACCACAGGACACACACACACACACTAGGGACAATTTAGGATCACCAATCCACCTAACCTGCATGTCTTTGGACTGTGGGAGGAAACCCACGCAGACACGGGGAGAACATGCAAACTCCACGTAGAGAGGACCTGGGAAGCAAACCCAGGTCGAGTGTCAAACAAGCCAAACAGAATCCATTGGGATTAAATGTTGTATAATAATAAAATATGAATTCTTTTTTTTTAAGGCGCTGTGTCTCTACTGTGTGGCCACGTGAGAATCATGACTGGTGTCACGCAGGCTTGCTATTCAAGTTCTTCCCAGGTATGTGATACCACCCTGGGCTGAGAGAGGGCGCTGTCACCAACTGCCTTGTCACTTTCTTCCTCCCCAGTGCTGAGAAACTGCCCAATGAGGGCCACTGACTCCACCCCTTCCAGTCCCTGGGCATTAAATGGGCATCACCTGACACAGAGATGACCTGCGTGAAGGAGCTCCGCAATTATTTAGGCAGAGTGGTGGCTCTGAGGTTAGAGATCTGCACTGGCAATCGGAAGGTTGCTGGTTCGAATCCCCTAAATGCCAATATGGACTCTGCTCTGTTGGGCCCTTGAGCAGGGCCCTTAACCTGCAATTGCTGAGCGCTTTGAGTAGTGAGAAAAGCGCTATATAAATGCAAAGAAAGAATTATACACCCAGTGACGAAGCCTGATTAGTGGCAGCCACGCATCTTACATGGCGACTGTTTCGTTTTCATTTTCACGCCATCATGAGTTTGTTTTGTTTACAAGAACTGAGAGTAAGCAGTCAGGGCCGAATCGCCACCTTAAAATTCTTCTGTAGTTTGACCCATCTTTACCTCGGACGACTACACTTGTAACTTCAGAAAAGCGCTGATATAAATGCTGCAGGTGACTGTGGCTAAAGCTCCTTTGGGTTTGATTGTGCCGCTCTATTAAAAGAAAAGTATACTGTAACGGTTGTCACATATTGTTTTGTTTGTGTGCTTTTAACTGTTTCAGCCGCTTGCCCTTTAAAGGTGATGTCCAATGCAAGTAATGTCTGTGGGGTATCTCTTTAAGGGGAGTAGGGGTCCAAACAATGCCTGGGGGTCCTTGCCAAAATGAACTTGGGGTGTGACGTAAGGAAGAACCCTCTTTAAAAGGCGAGGAGGCACGTATTAAAAGGAAAAAGAAGAAGAAAAAAAAAAGGGAAGGAGGTCGAGAGAGTTTAAAGGAAGAGGAGAGGTGCGTTAAAGTCGATTTAAGGAAGGACCTGGGAAAGTGACTTGGTAAAGGAGTTAACGGTAAAAGCTCGTTAGGCTCCATGGTAATACCGATTGGACTCAACGAAAAGGAACCCTGGCTAATCGGTAATAATCTTGGAGTTCACGGCTTCACTTTACATTTGTGCTGCGGGCGACGGCCATTAAAGGACGCTAACGCCGAAACAACCGGGTGCTACGGATTCAGCTTGTGTCAAGGAAACGTTCGCCAGACCGGTGAGATTACTTCTAATTACCTTTTAATACAGTGTACGAGTCAGCGAAGTTTAACTGACTGGATTGCTGGATTTGTCACAGACTTCCCAGGCCGGGTGGATTAAGACTTTATCAACAAGACTGTAATATAAAAGGGACTGGGGATCACGGGTGGATTGGGTGAGCGGGTGTCTAATTTATATTTGTATATGTTTGTATATATGTGTATTTATGTGTATTTAGTCGGTTATGTTCTGTGAATTAGTGGGGGGTATCGATAAGTAGGTTATATTTGTTTCTCTTCCTGGGTTTTTCTTTTTCTGGGGTTTCTTGCTTTCTTTCTGGATTTCTTTTTGTATATTTATAGAAGGGGAAAAAAGGGGACTTATTAATTAGGATTTATTTGATTTATAAATATTCTTTTGTTTTTTAAAATACTTGTTGGGGTGATTTTTCTTTTTTTGTATACATTCTTAAAAAACAACTCCTTCTGGGGACTTAAAATAGGTGCTCAGGTTCTGTCGAGTTCCTTAAATAATATAATTACTTTTCCTAAGAATAGGAGTTTTTTTGTGTGTGGCGGGCTCCTTATCCATAGTAAGAGGGAGGCGCTACAATACCGTATATACTCGCATTTAAGTTCTCCCTCAGATAAGTTGGGGCTTGATTTTACCGTATAATGCCCGGTATTTTATTAAGTCGGTCGTATACGTCAAATGCGGAAAACTCACGCTATTGGTACAAGGGATTACGATATGCTAATGCCCACCTGAGAGATGTGGGTGTGGCGACGCGCTGTATCAGCGTGTGCTCATAACCCCTCTCTGTCTCTCTCTATTGTGCCTACGTGACCACACAGTAATACCCAAACTATTCTGAAGTGACATTTGCACTGATTTGTGTTTTTTGTATCTCACACCCTCATACACCTTTATCGTAAAAGCGTCCCTTATCTACGATGGAGCGTTCGATCAGAAGAAAATATGAAGCTGCTTTTAAATTAAAAGTCATTGAAGTGGCGAAAGAAATTGGTAACAGCACTGCAACAAAATTCAATGTGTCTGAGAAACTGATCTGAGATCGGAGGAAGCAAGAAGATGAAGAAAAAAAAACTGTAAGCGTCATAATTTTGAACGGGCGTATAAATCGGGGTCTGATTTCTATGATCGATTTTTAGGGTTTTCAGTATATGGTATACAAAATTTTGGTCTCCTTCTCTTCATGGCCCAGATATGCTGAAGTGCAACCTGAGCTGATCAAACCCAATTTCATAGAAGTTCAGAAGGGGAGGATTTGAAATTTTCATCATTTCATTTGAAGGTCTTGAGGGCAGCATAGGCCAAACCTTAATGGGCACCCAGTCCACGTCAGACAGCACAAAATGAAGTGAGCGGCTGAGATAAAATCCAAGTTAGCAAAAGAAAACAAAACATGTGCAATGCTCTTCTTTCAGGAGAAAACCTAAATAAGTGATAAATTTGAGGCAAAATGAGAATGGTTGTCTCAGACATGGTCTTTGTATGCTTCCTGGGACCGCATGTTTGATGAGGTGTGCATGATGACATCATCATGCAACGCTGTAACACTTTGAGATTATTAATCTAATACAGCGTTTCTCAACTTTTAAGTATTTGCGACCCGAGTTTTCATAACAGTTTTAATCGCGTCCCCCCTAACGTTTTTTTGAAAGGAGCCCAGTAATACCAATTTGTTCTTTTTTAATTAATGATATATCATAGATGCATATTTTATTATACCTACATAACTTTATTGACATTTATCTAACTCTATATTTATTTTTTTAGTATCAGAATGTAGTTTAAGTTAATTTGTTTTGGTTTCAATAGATGTATTTTTCATATTTTCGATTCTTGTTTTCTTTTTTACACATCTTCGCACCCCCCTTTTTGTTACTTCGCGTCCCCCTACGTGGGCCCACCCCACAGGTTGAGAACCACTGATCTAATATATCAACTGCTACTACTCATGGGGTTTTTAATCCATTGCATCCTCATCCCTGGAGCTTAGATCGTCATGTGTGTCATTACAAACCACCTAAGAACACAAAATTGTGGCGTCCATAACAGATCGGTGGCAGAACAATAACAATCAAAAAATATATCCCAAACAGCCAAATAAGAAACTCAAGACCGCATCTGCAGACCCTCCAGGGTCAATTTAAAGTCATCAATTAATGTGATATGCATATCTTTGGAAGGTGGGGGAAAACCTCGAGAAGAAGGAGAAAACCCAGGCAGACATGGAGGGGTATGTAATAATCCACACAGAATCACCCTACATAAACTTTACAACAGTTCGTCTACAGTTGAACACTTGTAGAAGTTTAAAATTACAAAATAAAAAAGAAGAAGCAGGCCACTGTTGAAAATTATTCTGAACAAAAAGCGATTTTTCTTTGTGAAGCTGGACTACTGACCTGTAATCTACATACTGCTTCAGCGTGCCGCCATTAAAATAGCTCGGTGCGGCTTCATTATTCATCATGCTGAGCATTCTGAAAAACAAATACATTTTAGTTATACTACTGGTCAAAAGTTTTACATTTCAGTTTTTATGAAAATGCATGCAGTTTAATTTCTTAATGTTTCATGAAATTAAGGCATAGAACAAATAAACAATGGCAAATTAAAAAATAAAGTCGAAGAATCATTAAGTGTTATTGAAACTGTGGTCACTCTTTTGATTCA
Organism: Erpetoichthys calabaricus; assembly: GCF_900747795.2. Lineage (NCBI taxonomy): Eukaryota > Metazoa > Chordata > Cladistia > Polypteriformes > Polypteridae > Erpetoichthys > Erpetoichthys calabaricus. Next base: position 180,598,627 of record NC_041400.2, read on the forward strand.
GAATGCCAGACACTCTGGGCCTCCAGCGAAAGACCCCCAGACCACCACACTTCCTCCTCTATGCCGGACAGTTGGTACCACACGCTGATGGACCATCCTGTCACCAACTCAACGGTGTCCAAAAACGCACTGTGTGATGAACTGAAGATTTTAAACTTTGATTCTTTCTTCCAGTCTGCAGTAGTCCACAGCTGGTATTTCAAGGCCCGATTCTGTCCTTTAAGGAATGGCTTTCTCACTGCCACTCACCCTGTCAGACCTGCAGCACAAAGTCTCCTCTTCACAGTACAAACTGACATTTGCTTTTATCGACCTGCACTGTTAAGCTGTTGTGCTGTCAGGCGCCTGTGACCACACCAGCTGGTGACCCTCAGAAACGTGTCTTCTGATTGGCTTGTCACTTTGGCTCTGCCAGATCTCCTCCAATCAGAGTTCCTTCCACTTTCCAGTTGCCTTTGGATTGTGTCGGACGCCACTGGACTCGCTGACACTTTGATGTTTATTGCAGTTTTTCTAAAAGAAAGGCCTGCACATCTAAGGGTCTCATTTCATTTATCAATTGCCATTGTCTTGCCACTATCACTGGAATATTGTCCAAGTAGAACTTCAGAGAGCGCAGTAACTCAGTTTGTTCCAACTCTGCTTTAAGACAGACGAGAGTTTTTAAGTAATTCACACAAGTTGGGACACCTGTGCAAATTGCGTCAACTTGCAAGGCTTCATTTACTTTAATTGCTGCAGAACATCTGTAGGTTGTAACCTATTGGTTGTTCCCTCAAGAAGGCCCATTTGTAATATTCTGAAATTTCCTTTTTTCAGTTTTGCTAACCTAAACTTTACATTTAAACCTCTGGCAGTTTACTGCTTACCATTTCACCATTTTAGGTCATTCATTGCATTTCAACTAACTGAAGTGATATAAAACTTTTTGAACTGTGGTGTATATCACGCCTTTCTATGGGGAACATCATCTGAAAGGCCTTTACAAGTACCGAGTTACAGGCTGGGAAACAGGAGTTCTTTTCTTAGCTACAGTTGGTCAATCAGGGCTGAGGGAGAGAAGACACTTCCATTAGAGGAGCTACAGTGACAATCAAACCTGGGTGACGTCTGAAAGTGGTGGGCTGTAGTCCTGGGTACAAGTGCATTGCAACTGTCAACTATGGATTCTCAAAGGTTGTTAAGTGTAAGAATAGGCAAAAGGGAGCGATGGCAGAGTGCATTTGGTTAATAGATGATCCTTTATCTTTTCAGGAAAGCCTTTACCACAATGAAACAGGAGGCACTGTGAGAGAGTGAGCAGGCGTGTTTGATTTTCATAGTGCAGTACAACAGCGACAAAGAACTGAAATGAGCAGGTTTAAAAATGGATGGATGGATGGGCGGGCTATAGACATGGACAAATTTGTTGGTCCCCTTACAGCTCTTTGAAAAAGTGTTGTAGGCCTCCTGAAAAGGGATGACATGTGAGTAAAGTGAGTTGAGCAAAGCAAGCATGAAAAGAGATTGCTTACTCGACAGGGATATTCTAAAATGGCCTGAACACATTTGTTGGTATCCCTAGAAAAGATCCTCACTAATTGGATTTGAGTGATTTTTTTCAAACTAGCTGCTTTCTTGAATTTGTATCCCACATGTCTCCCAATCGTTCAATCGGTCATTCAGTCGATTTACATGGAGAATATTGTTTGGTGTCCTCATGTGTCCCACACTGGACATGGACCAGAGAAAGCAAAGGAGAAAGCTGTCTGCGGAGTTCAGAAATAAAATGATAGACAAGCATGTTAAGGGCAAAGGCTAGAAGACCATCATCTCCAAGCAGATTGATGCTCCTATGACAACAATTGCAAATATTATTAAGAAGTTGAAGCTCCTTGGGACTGTAGCCAACCTCCCTGGATGCAGCGACTCCAGAATGGGCAGATGGATAGTGCGAATGGTAGACAAAAAGCCAAAGACAACTTCCAAATTTCAAGGTCAAGGTCCATCGATGGTGCAATCAGACACTGGTCACTTTTTGAGTGACAGTCGGCACAATGGAAGAAGACCATGGAGGACTCCACTGTTGAAAGAAAAATGTAAAATAGCCAGACTGAAATTTGCTAAAGAAGCTACAGTACTTCTGTGAGAATGTCCTTTGGACAGATGAGACAACACTGGAGCTTCTTGGCAAATTACATCAGCTCTTTGTCCATAGACAAAAAGAAATGAAGCTTTGAAAGAACAGAACAGCAAACCAATTGTGAAACACGGAGGATGCTCGCTTATGTTCTGGAGCTGCTTTATTGTGTCTGACACGGGGCACCCTGAGTCAATGAAATCTCAAGACTATCAAGACATTCTGGAACGAAATGTACTGGCCAGTGTCAGAAAACTGTCTTAGTCGCAGGCCACAAGCCAAAACACACAGCTGAAAATACCCAAGAATGGCCAACAACAAAACATTGGACTGTTCTGACCGGCCTTCTATGACCCCTGATTTGAATCCCATCAAACATCTATGGAAAGAAGTGAAAAATGAAGTCCGGAGGAGACCCCCTTCAAACCTGACACAGCTGGAGCAGTTTGCTCAGGACGAGTGGGCCGAATGACCTGTGGACAGGTGCAGAGGTCTCATGGAGAGCTCCAGGAATCGCTGGTTTGCTGTGATTTCCAACTCTAAAGGTTGTGCAACAAAATGTCAGCTGATGGGTCCCACCATTTTTGTCCATGCCATGTTCATTTGAAATATTCTGTTGAATCAAAACTCTAAAGCAAAGTTCAATTTCTGTTAAATACGGAATAAGCAATGGTGGGTGCCAGTGACTTGTGTCAGTGTCAAGTTATTTCAGAGACAATTGTGGGTTCTTGTTTTTTGTGGAGAGGTACCAACAAATGTGTCCACATCTACTATATTTTGTTATCAACGTTATGAATGAATAATCAAAATTATGCATCTGGAGTTCTTGCAGAGCTGGTGGGACAAATTTTATTTTGCCATTCCCACATTTCCCAGCTGCAGGATCACCACCACCTGGCTTTGTTTACCTGATGTTTGGGAATTTTTTCTTGACCTCTTCCACAAATATTGGCAGGTTTCGTATGCGATTCTTGTTGATGTACACTGTGGTCATGCTTGGCATATATGGAAACTTTACATGAGATGTGAAGATGTTGCAGTCCAGAATGAGGGTGCTGAGTTTATCCAGAGACCCCAGCAAAGATGGGCTTCTTGGCAAATTATGTTAAGTACTATTAGCACCTCCGAAGAATTGCAGTTTACGTGGTCCTCTTGAACCCAACTATTCTTATATTTTGACTTTTGTAATCGTTTCTCCAGCTCACTAATTTGGATATAAAAAGGTCAATGATTTTTCCAACATGGATTCAGAAATATTCATTAAAGATGTGCTAAATAATTCTAGTAAGATATTCATAAATCCATTTGTTACCTGTAGACCACAAGTAAGAGCTTGATACAGTACAAGTTACCTGAAGCAGTGAAAAAACAAACATTATGTGCAAAAATTAATTCAATTGGAGTTCAGTTCTTTTCAAGGAAATTTACTGCAACTCTGAAGGTTGGGCAAAAGAAAAAACAAAGCATTTTATTAAACACTAAATTACATTGTCTGTCCAAGGGTGGTAATAGAATAGAATATTTGATCTCTCTCTTCCCTTATGTGTACCCTCCGCGTTCCTCCTGTGCCTTTCTTTGGTATCCTTGTGTGTCTCAACCTCTCTTGTCCAGCACTTTCTCTCTCGATTGCGATCCCGTAAAGCCTGCTCCTCCGATTCTAACAGTGCCTTGCTTGCTTCCCACCTGCTTTTTGACCACTGCCTACCAATGGTAGATGTGCCCCCCATTACCCACTGTGAAAACATCATTTGTATTGAAGGCAACTCTCAGTGTTCCTCAGATGTCTTTCCTTGGCAGTACTATTTTATTATATAATATATTAGAAAAATTTGGACAAGAACAGTCTATTCACCCCAGCAAAGCTCAACAATCACACCCAAAAAATTCCTCCAAAATCACTTTTAATAATTAAATTACTGGTTAGTATTGTTGCCTTGCGGATCCAATGTTCTTAGTCCAAATCATGTGTCTGATCTCCATCTTTGTGGAGTTTGCACATTCTCTTTGTGTTTATGTGGGCTTTACTTTTGGTAGTCCAGTTTTAAAAATGAAAATAATAATAAAATTTATATGAAGTGTTTTCTCAAACTGAGGGTAACTTTACAAAAAATGAATTAACAAATAGGTACACAGACAAAATATTTCAGGTGACATAATCCAAATAAAGAGAATAACTAATATATATATACAGTGCATCCGGAAAGTATTCACAGCGCATCACTTTTTCCACATTTTGTTATGTTACAGCCTTATTCCAAAATGGATTAAATTCATTTTTTTCCTCAGAATTCTACACACAACACCCCATAATGACAACGTGAAAAAAGTTTACTTGAGGTTTTTGCAAATTTATTAAAAATAAAAAAATTGAGAAAGCACATGTACATAAGTACTCACAGCCTTTGCCATGAAGCTCAAAATTGAGCTCAGGTGCATTCTGTTTCCCCTGATCATCCTTGAGATGTTTCTGCAGTTTCATTGGAGTCCACCTGTGGTAAATTCAGTTGACTGGACATGATTTGGAAAGGCACACACCTGTCTATATAAGGTCCCACAGTTGACAGTTCATGTCAGAGCACAAACCAAGCATGAAGTTAAAGGAATTGTCTGTAGACCTCCGAGACAGGATTGTCTCGAGGAACAAATCTGGGGAAGGTTACAGAAACATTTCTGCTGCTTTGAAGGTCCCAATGAGCACAGTGGCCTCCATCATCCATAAGTGGGAGAAGTTCAAAACCACCAGGACTCCTCCAAGAGCTGGCCGGCCATCTAAACTGAGCTATCAGGGGAGAAGGGCCTTAGTCAGGGAGGTGACCAAGAACCCGATGGTCACTCTGTCAGAGCTCCAGAGGTCCTCTGTGGAGAGAGGAGAACCTTCCAGAAGGACAACCATCTCTGCAGCAATCCCCCAATCAGGCCTGTATGGTAGAGTGGCCAGACGGAAGCCATTCCTTAGTAAAAGGCACATGGCAGCCCGCCTGGAGTTTGCCAAAAGGCACCTGAAGGACTCTCAGACCATGAGAAAGAAAATTCTCTGGTCTGATGAGACAAAGATTGAACTCTTTGGTGTGAATGCCAGGCGTCACGTTTGGAGGAAACCTGGCACCACTCATCACCAGGCCAATACCATCCCTACAGTGAAGCATGGTGGTGGCAGCATCATGCTGTGGGGATGTTTTTCAGCAGCAGGAACTGGGAGACTAGTCAGGATAAAGGGAAAGATGACTGCAGCAATGTACAGAGACATCCTGGATGAAAACCTGCTCCAGAGTGTTCTTGACCTCAGACTGGGGCGATGGTTCATCTTTCAGCAGGACAACGACCCTAAGCACACAGCCAAGATATCAACGGGGTGGCTTCAGGACCACTCTGTGAATGTCCTTGAGTGGCCCAGCCAGAGCCCAGACTTGAATCCGATTGAACATCTCTGGAGAGATCTTAAAATGGCTGTGCACTGACGCTTCCCATCCAACCTGATGGAGCTTGAGAGGTGCTGCGAAGAGGAATGGGCAAAACTGGCCAAGGATAGGTGTGCCAAGCTTGTGGCATCATATTCAAAAAGACTTGAGGCTGTTATTGCTGCCAAAGGTGCATCGACAAAGTATTGAGCAAAGGCTGTGAATACTTATGGACATGGGATTTCTCAGTTTTTTTTTATTTTTAATAAATTTGCAAAAACCTCAAGTAAACTTTTTTCACGTTGTCATTATGGGGTGTTGTGTGCAGAATTCTAAGGAAAAAAATGAATTTAATCCATTTTGGAATAAGGCTGTAACATAACAAAATGTGGAAAAAGTGATGCGCTGTGAATACTTTCTGGATGCACTGTATGATTGGGGGGGGTTACAGGTCGTAACGTTTTATTTATTATGAACATGTTCTAATTAAGTTTGCGTATGCTGGGTTTATGTCCAAATGTCTGTTAATGGTGTTTTTGTCTGATAGCCAAGATTCAGCCAGTTACTTGGGGATCACCTTCCTGACTCAGCTGAGATAAGCAGTACCACAATGGGACAAGAGGGGTCTCTCATGCTAATGGTTTCTCCCTTTCCAATGGCAGCCTAAAGAAACCACCAAGAGAGGGCAACTGACCCAATCTCAACTGACCCAGTGCACAGAGCTGGCCAGTCCGGACACTTAAAAAACAAAAAAGCAACAGTCTCCAGAGGTTGTCTGCTGTTTCTGGACCTGAACCTCGCCTGGAGTAAGTTCCTATGAGAAACCCGACCCTTCATAAGAAGACCACTCTTTTGTTGAACTGTCATTTTCTGTTAATAGTGCTATTGACCACAGTTTTTGTTTATTACTTTGTATCATGAAATGGGCACACCCATGTGGTGACCCAAAAAAAAAATATATGTATATATATCCATCCATCCATTATCCAACCCTCTATATCCTAACTACAGGGTCATGGGGTTTGCTGGAGCCAATCCCAGCCAGCACAGAGCACAAGGAAGGAAACAAACCCCGGGCAGAGCGCCAGCCCACTGCAGGACACACACCCACCCACCAGGGACGATTTAGGATTGCCAATGCACCTAACCTGCATGTCTTTGGACCTTGCTGGCTCCAGCCCCTGTGATGTCACGTCCGGGCTAGAGCCTATGGCTGAAGACCCTTGTGAGCCCGACCCCTTTGATCTCATTTTTACGACTTTGCAGCCATGATACCAATTATATGGGTCGCTACCCCAAACCTTGCTATGGCTCTGTGTGGAGTTTGTAACACTGGCGTAGCCGGCAGGATCTTCTTTCATAGGCTCGGTCCCGGAAGTGACGTCAAGAGGACCAGGTGGAATCTCCTGTGACTGGTCTGCAGGAAAGGGAGAAAAAGAGTCAGTGCACTCTGTCACATCCTGGTTTGAATTGGAATTGCCCTTACTCAAGCCCTTTAGCTGCCTCCCATGCGCATGTGTGTGACAGTATATATATATATATAATAATATATATATATGAAATATACTGTATATACATACAGTTTATATTTATTAAATAGATATACAGAGTTAGATTTTAGTAAAAGGACTGTACTATTGGGTGAATACTGTAGATATTATTTCAGGTTGGACTTGAAACAGGGAAGGCTTGTGCAGTTGCGGAGATACTGAAGAAGTGCGTTCCACAGTTTGGGAGCAGCCACATAAAATGACCAGACTCCAACCTCTAATAATTCGATGGAACCCTTTCAGTCTGGTTTCAGGGCGTGGCACAGCTGTGAAACTGCTCTGCTACGGGTAACCAATGATTTGCTTATGGCAGCAGACTCTGGACAAACCAGCTTATTATTTGTTAGACCTCAGTGCAGCATTTGACACTCAAGTCAGACATGACATCCTACTTTCCAGAATGGAGAACATGCTGGGTATCTCTGGCACTGCCCTCCAGTGGTTCAAGTCCTATCTGACTGATAGGCAAGAGTTTGTTAGTCTTGGCAACAGCAGATCTAGCTCAGCGCCAGTCACACAAGGAGTCCCTCAAGGCTCTGTCCTCGGTCCTCTGCTTTTCTGTATTTACATGCTTCCCCTTGGCCGTATTATCCGTAGCTATGGACTGGGTTATCATTTTCATGCAGATGATACTCAACTCTACTTCAATGTTAAAAGTGGAACTTCATCAGAGCTTTCTCAGCTCGCAACCTGCCTTAGTGAAATTAAAACCTGGATGGAGCAGAACTCTTTAAAATTAAATTGCAATAAAACTGAACTCCTGCAAATTGAGACTAAAATGCAACTTAATAAAATGAGCTCCTTCCCAGTCTGTCTTGGCGGTGATCTCATCAGACCTGCCTCTACTGTAAAAAATCTTGGTGTCATTTTTGATTCCTCCCTTACTTATTCCGCCCACATAAATCACAATAAGAAACTTTCTTACTTTCACCTCTGTAACATATCCCGTGTTCGCTCCTTCCTCTCCTTCTCTAATGCTGAGAAACTCATCCATGCTTTTATCACATCCCGCATCAATTATTGTAATTCCCTACTGGCAGGTGCCCCTTCTAATCTTATATCACAGCTCCAGCTTATTCAAAACTCCACTGCAAGAGTCTTTACTCGAACCAGCAGCAGCGAGCACATCACACCCATCCTGCTCCGTCTTCACTGGCTCCCTGTGTCCTACAGAATCGAATATAAAATCCTACTAATAATCTACAAAGCCTTAAATAACCTCGGGCCAAACTACATCAGTGACCTCCATCACTATGTGCCTGCCCACCCACGAATGACCTACCGAAATTAAACAGGTCAGCTGACTCCACAAATTCTTTTAAAACACAACTCAAAACTCATCTGTTCAGGAAGGCTGTTAGCTCTACTTGACTTCATTACCCTTCTCTTAGTTTACTTCTCTGTCAAGATGCTCATGTAACCTGTGTGTGTGTGCGAGACCATCAATTATGTTGTCTGTTTGTTTTTTTTTTCAGAATTCACTGTCTTAATCTTCTTTATTTATTTATCTGGTTTGTACAATGTTATATACTGTATATGCTGCCGTTCTTTACTATATTCTGTAAGTGCCTTGAGCATGGGAAAGGCGCTATATAAATAAAATGTATTATTATTATTATTATTATTATTCTTATTAAATGCTGCGCAAGGATGAAGAAGAGCAGAAAGGCAAGAATAGTGTTTTGAGTGTTTGTCTGAGGAGTTTAAGTTACACATAAATGAGTACAGGATGTCAGTGAGAGATTTCACAGGGAGACCAGTGTGTACTGCGTTACAGTTATAGTCCAGCTGTGAGGCAATGAAGGCATGAATTAAGAGCTGTGCCTCATGGAAAGTTAATGAAGAGCAGATACACTGTGAAAGAACACGACTTTATATTCACATGACTAGGCTGAAGTGACTGATGTCCCATTTTTTACTTTAATGTGACACAAATTGGATGTTTTCAGGGCTGTATGGACAACAGAAGTCTGATCTTTTCAAATTAAATTCATATGCTGTCCTAAATCATGGCCATGTAACTTGAAAGAGAACAGTCAGTTTGGAATTCATGTGTTTTTTTTTTTTTTGTTTTTGCCTATTCGTGTGTGCTGAGTGCTGTTGTCATCAGACACCACCAGCAGTGCAGCAAAACAATAATAGAGGAGAGCCACAGCGGTGACAACAGTGACAGTCCCGCCATTGCCAACTCCTTTCTCGTACCCACACATCTCCTGGTACAGCAGTGCCTATCTGCAAAAACAGGAAAAGCTTGTCTGGCATTTTGTCACCCTCTCGACCTCCTCATCTAGAGCTGATGATGTGTTTGCCATCCTCCGGAGAAAAAGGGGATGCATATACTAACTACTAGCATGCTCATTTTGGCAGTTTTAATACCAAGAGTTTCCATTTTTGCCATTTTTAGTTGTTGGTGATGCAAGTTACTTGTGCACAAAGGTATCAAAGTGAGCATGTGTGCCATTTCAGAGGACAGCTGTGTCAACATTACAGATAGATATCCAGGTCACTTAGACGTATGAATGTGAAACCTCAACACGGGCGAAATGGATCTGAGCAAAAAAATCAGAATTGAGCAATGAGGCTGATAATGTGAATGTGTCTGGAAAGGAGGCACCAAGAAGACACCAAGATTATGAACTGTACCAGAGGTTTAGCTGCTGTATCTCAAAGACGTGCATATTAAGTTATTTGACTACTCTGAATTGGCATGTGTGTGTGTGTGTGCCCAATGCAATCAGGACAGTCTCATGTACCACAATGGGACTGAATTGGATCAGGTGACTTTGAGAATGTAATGTCATGTTGTTTCACAGTGAAGGTGCACCTGTCTGTCTAGCAGCTACACAGGCACATGGGGGACATCCAGGCAACAGAGAACCACGTTAGCCCAACACATATTGGTGCAAGAGCTCAAGGGCCATTTAGGTGCTACCAAGGGGAAGGGGACCAGTGACCCCAGAACATTGAAGAGTGAGTTGAGACTTGGTCAGAAGGATTAACTCTGAAAAGACAAAGAGAATATCAGACATTAGGACATAAGTCCTCCTGGCCTGATGGGGGCAGCATGTGTAAACTAGCCAGAGAAGCTGGAGTTCATGCAGGACTAGTGTCAAAGAAGACCAGCCAACTTGGACCAACAACAAAAAAAGCTTGGTTAAAGAAATGGATTGGGACAGAAACTGAGTGACAAGTTCAAGGTTTAAAAGGAGAAAAAATAATATAAAAATTGGAATATTACATTAAAGATTAAAATTTAGTGAAAAAATGAAAGGACATGGAAATGTAAGTGTTAGCCAAGCTTTGAGTCATTTCTATCAGGTTGTTGATTTGACAGCCTACATGAAACACAGGAGTGTGTAAAGAGAAGAGTTGTTCTTTGAAGCTCCTCTTCCTTGCTTGGTGTGTATTATGAAAGTAAGAAGGTTTTAGTCAATTTCTTTACGTGGACGTGCTTTGTAAAAAAATTAATGAACAGGCGTTAAATGTTTTGCTGAATTTAAGAACAATAAAATAATAAACAGAAAAATTTAATCCAAAAGTAAAAATGCATTTATTATATAGAGCAGGGGTAGACAACGTCGGTCCTGGAGTGCCACAGTATGTGCAGGTTTTTGTTCCAACCCAGTTCCTTAACGAGAACTCAATTATTGCTGATGAAGCACATATTGCTTAAGTGACATTTTAATGCTTCATTTTAGTGGTCTCGCTTGTTAAGGTTCTCCAACCTTAATTGCTTATTTCAATCTTAAACTGCTGCATTCAGTGTTTTAATTGCTCCTTATTAGCAATAAGATGTAAAAGACAAAGCAGCCAGCAGTTCTCCAGCTAGCTTTTTTCCAATTACATCTGTGTGTGTTCATCATGCACGGTTTGATTTAATAAAACACTTAATGGAAAAATGTGACAGACTGAAAATGATCTGTTTTAGGCTTCAAATCATTTGGATGATATCCTTGGAAAGGAAAAAAATCTACGATATAAAAGCCTTACATTGCACAGCCTAACAAGCCATAAAATTAAATAAGGTCTGAGATTGGCAATGATTGGTTTCTAATTAAGCAATTGGGTTGGAATGAAAACCTGTAGCCACTGCGGCTCACCAGGACCGACATTGCCTACCCCTGTTTTACATCTTATTGCTAATAAGGAGCAATTAAAACACTGAATGCAGCAGTTTAAGATTGAAATAAGCAATTAAGGTTGGAGAACCTTAACAAGCAAGACCACTAAAATGAAGCATTAAAATGTCACTTAAGCAATATGTGCTTCATCAGCAATAATTGAGTTCTCGTTAAGGAACTGGGTTGGAACAAAAACCTGCACATACTGTGGCACTCCAGGACCGACGTTGCCTACCCCTGATATAGAGTATACTGTGTAATTGGCAGTGGTGTTTATGGTAGAAGTGGGGCCGCTTGAGCGAGAAAGGATAGAACCATCTTGAGAAGCCAGCCAAAAATGGAGCTCAAGGTGTGTGTGTGTGTGTGTGTGTGTGTGAGAGCGAGAGAGAGAGAGAGACATAATTAAGCTCTTAAGGAGCAACACTTTGAGCCCCACTCCTAGGCCCAAATCTATAGGCCTGGGTAAATGGCCACCACCAAGTGCCAATAAGCTTCATGGCTTGAATTGGCTCACATAGTTAGAGAAAGTGAGTGCAGATGGAGTTGTGTCTGACCTTAAGTGAAGTGTGTGAGGTGGAGTTGGAGGAGTGAATGTGCAGGCAGCGAACGTGGCAAAGGAAAGATCATTGGGCCAATGGAGGCAGTGGTGTTTAATAGCAGCCAAGGAAGGAGATGGCCTCCAGAAAACCAGACATGAGGGAGCGAGGGAGAGACACTCAGGTTCACAAATTCTAAGGCTGATGACAAAAACTTTGCTGAATAATGTCATAAAAAGTCACATACTGTACTTAAGATCTATCAACATATTATTTTGTTATAGAGTACAACCGGCAATGGACAGTACATAAGATTCATGATTATAATGACGACTATTCAAGCAATTTCAAAGGATACTCCTGCAGGCTGTTGTTACTCAGGTCCAGTACTTCCAGGGTGTCTCTGTGTAGGAGAATGCTGGTGTATGGGATCTCCTCAAGGTTCTGGTAGGCGAAGGAAAGGCTTTGCATGCCTAACATGTAGGGAATCCAGACAGGAGTAGGCAAAAGTGCTTAAGCTGCTTAAAAAAAAACAACAAATATGCAGTAAACCGAAGGTGTCGAACTCCGGTCCTCGAGGGCCGCAGTGGCTGCATGTTTTTATTCTAACCATCTTCTTCATAAGTGAGCCGTTTTTACTGCTAATTAACTTCTTTTGCTTTAGTTTTAATTAACTTGACTCAGGCCCCTTAATTGTCTCTTTTTCCTTAATTAGTAGCCAAACAACAACGATACATCAAACAAGCCACCATATGACAGAAAAAACAGAAAAAATCAACAGATTTAGAAATGTCTGCTGTGGCAGAATGAGAGCAGCAACAAGCCGTTGAATTAAATAACGGGTTTAATTAACAGCAAGAATCAGCTTCTCATTAAGAGACTGGTTGGAGTGAAATTGGTTGGAGTTTGAAATCCCTGTTTAGCTCGTCATCTGTTAGCTCGTTTCACGTCTCATTTCTGTTTGGCTGCCATTTAATGAAGAAACAAATCAATTCAGAGGACTGAATCCTTACAAACAGGGCTATTGAAATGAAGGGAAAAGGAATTAATTAGCAGTGAAGACTACTCACTGATTAGGAAAAGGGTCAGAATGAAAACCTGTAGCCACTGCGGCCCTCCAGGCCCGGAGTTTGACACCCCTGCAGTAAAGTATTCGTTATTATTACATGTCCTCTATCTTGCATACACAATCTTCACGTACAAAACTATTACTATTAAGACTTCCTCTCCACAGGAAACGATACATTTTTTTTTCCCTCAAACATTTTGCTTTCAGCTTCAATCTAAATACAAACCGAACTTTAGATTGACTGTGCCATATGGGAATTTGGACAAACGTGAAGTGCACTTTTATTGTGTTTAGTGTGTTTAATCGCTTAATGATGGTGACACATTGCATTAGTCTGAGTTAAAAATGCTTTGTGGTTGATTTTCATTTGCACTCAACATCTGCTGCTTCTCACTTCATTGTCCAACAATAGTTGACCAGCATTGATGGATTCCACTTTCCCTGATCCTGCTTTTCCATCAATGCAAAGGACAGGTGAAATCTTTCATTATCATCGCTGACTGACTAGAGGGGTGTGAATGTAGAAAATGAATCTTCATGGACGTGTTGCACTTCATGGTTTTGTGTGCTTGAAGCATGGTGTCAACCAGCTGGATGTAGTTTAGTGCTCTTTAGTTACCAAGAAAATTGTCAACAACAAACATCCTTTAATGTCCTCCATACGATTTCCTCCAGCCCCACTAGCACATCTTGAAACTGCATGCCGTTGATAACGTGTCTGATTTGTGGACCAACAAAAATGCCTTCCTTAATTTTGGCATCAGTTATTAATGGAAACATCGGTCTCCGATTTCAAAATCCTTCGCCTTCCTTGTTCATAGCTTCCATTAAACTTTTCATCTGTCCAAGTTTTATTTGAAGAGGAGGCAAAAAATATATCTTTTTGTGGTCGACGAGTGGTTTATGTTCCACACTTCTCTGCTCTCAAACCAAATGCTTATGAAGTGGCCAGTTCTTCCACATTGTGGCCTGCAGGGGGTAAACCAGCTTCCCAAACCCAACACAGATTGACACGAGGCACAAGTCCAGCACAACACAGGCTTTTTAGTCAGCTGTGGGAAACTCTTCCCAAACATTTCCTAGGAATCAAAGCACAATAGACAAGCGCAATAATCAGTAGCACACAGCAACTCTTTCCCACTAATGTGCAGCATCCACCTGAATGTTGCAATGGCAGCCATTTTTGCGCCAGTACGCTCACCACACACTAGCTGTTAGGTGTTGAAGTGGTGCAAGAGATAGGCAATTAGAGACAGCGGATGATTAGGGGGGCAGAATGATTAGGCCATGGAGGGCAGTCGATGTCCTGGGATCTTTGATAACCGGAGAGTCAGGACCTTGGTTTTATGTCTCATCTGAAAGATGGCACCATTTTTACAGCACAGTGTCCTGTCACTGCACTGCGGCATTGGGATCCACACACAGACCACAGGGTAGATGCCCTAGTGCTGGAATTACTTCCGGCTCCAGGATAAAAGAACCTGCTCGACCTCATCCAGGCGAGATGGAGTCAAGGTATGGAGGATGGAGTAACAGAAGAAAGAAAGAGAAGGAGATTTGTGTTGTGTTTATGCCATGCACAGTTGAAGATTTTGGAAAGGTACTTGTGAAAATTAACCTTTTTATTATACTGGGACTTGTGTCTGAGCAAATGTGTTGGGGGTTTAGAGTGCTGCAATGCCCCCTAGTGGTCACAGCTGTTAGTGTAAGTGTCAGCTTGTACTACACCTGCTGATGTAAACTGCCTAAAATTCATCTAAAGGAAGACACTGTGATAAAATCAAATGGAGAATTGACAATAAGAGTTTCTTCACTTTTTCATTCTGATCTTCAGAGGACAAAGCGTTAGACAAAGTGACAGGCATGACAATAAAGAACCTATGTAAACGTAAAAATAAATATGAATATGGCGATTTCTTGTACTATTTATTCCTCCTTGCTTGAAGTGGAACCAGATTGCTAGTAGTACTATCTTTATGGTGATATGGTGATACACTAGTATTCAATATAAGAGTGGGTTGGGGACCCCTGTGTAACTTTAAACATGCACCGATACGCTAAGAAACTGTAAAGATAGTACTCAATGGAGAAACTGGAAGAGGTGCTGGCACTGTGTTTTGGTGACTATCGGCTGTAAAGGACAGCCGGGTTCCATGCCCGGCAGGGACGCCTCTGCTGCATCTGTTCCGGGGGTGCCACCACGGGCAGCTCAATACCTCCCCCGGGACGCTTGGTGGCAGCCTCCCTGACGGATGATGATTCCCCAGCCTGGCGCATGGCTCCATGGGACATGGAGTCCTCCACAGCCTGGTTGGGGGCTTGGATGGCCGCCAGGGGGAGAATGCATGGAGTCCGCAGCCTGGCTGGTCATATCTTCAGCCCCACCCGGAAGGGCAATTAGGACCAGGTGGCCAAGCACCTGGAACGCTTCTAGGTGGGGTATAAAAAGGGCCAGCCACCATCACTCGAGAGCCAGAGTCGGGAGGAGGAGGACTAAGCCGGAGGAGGAGTGGTGGTGCTGCTGAGGTGGAGAGAAGAAGTGTGGTTTGTAGTGCTATACTGAAGTGCTTTTGGGACTGTGTTGGGCCTGTGGGACACGGGGAAGACGTGCCCCACGGCTGAAGAAGAATAAAAACTGTTTTAATTAAGTACGTGCCTCTGCCTGAGTCTGTGCCGGGTCGGGTGCTATATAGCGCTCATATTACACGGCCCACTCTGAGCATTGATTTTCCTGTTTGTAAAGATTTTGTCTGTGGGACATGAACTCAGCCTGAAGGGGAGGACTATTTGTTTCGAAATGCAGCAGCCTAGTCTATGTGATGGGACAGTTTTGGACTTTTTGATTTGGATTTCATGAGGTAGATGTTTTTTTACTTACACTACAATTAAAGATTCTTGATTAGTCGTAGTTTGTTGCAGTCCTTTCCAAGGCTGACCTCATTGCCCTTTATAGTCTTTATTATGTAGACCTTAACAGAATGCCCGTATTCACATACTCTTACCACCCTGTCAGGACTGACTGCCGTTGTAGTTCAGCACTTCTGCCTTTCTTTTTACATACTATAACCCCAACCAACAAGATGGAGTAATAGAACAAGCAGGAGAGAAAGTTACACAATTCTTCACAATGTATTATAGATAATATGCCTAAGCAAGCAGAGTACAAATGTGCAGGGCCATCTTACCAGCATCATAGGCCCCCAAACAAAATAGTGTGCTGGGGCCCCTGTTTTGACAGCAAAAGAGAAACATCCATAGGCATCAGAAACATTATGGGCCTCCCATGCCCCAGGGACCCTTAGCCAGTACTCATTGTGCCCATAGGTTAAGACAGCCCTGCAAATGACACCAAAATAATAATAATAATACCTCCTGGGTAATAATCAGTTCATCTTGCTTAAGCTACCAGGTGGCTTTCTGCTTTCTGTATGTTGCTTGGCCTCTGGTTTAACATGGTCCAACACGGCCCAGTCTGAATATGGCAGCCAAGAGAGAGATGGGGACTCTCTTTATTATCTTGTCTTTATGTACGTCCTGCTTCCCTGGTGTGCCTCCCAGGCCTGTGGGATAACCCGACTCTCCGGGTCCTTCCAAGTCCTGTTTCAGCCCACCTCAGCCCTATTCCATCCCCAGCCAGACTTTCCCTTCATCTTAACTACTGGCACTCCCCCCGGCGAACTGACCGGTCAATTCCTTCTTTGAAATTTCTGCATTCAGAAAGTCTTGTTTTGATAAACAGACTGGATAGAAAATTAAAATAAAAGTAAAAAGACAATTAAACAAAGACAATCTACAAAATATTTATCATGGCAGGTATTACCATGGTGGCGCAGTGGGTAGCGCTGCTGACTCGCAGTTAGGAGACCTGGGTTCGCTTCCCGGGTCCTCCCTGCATGGAGTTTGCATGTTCTCTCCGTGTCTGCGTGGGTTTCCTCCCAAAGTCCAAAGACATGCAGGTTAGGTGAACTGGTGATTCTAAATTGTCCCTAGTGTGTGTGTGGGTGTGTGTGTGCCCTGCAGTGGGCTGGCGCCCTGCCCGGGGTTTGTTTCCTGCCTTGGGCCCTGTGTTGGCTGGGATTGGCTCCAGCAGACCCCCGTGACCCTGTAGTTAGGATATAGTGAGCTCTGGATGATGGATATTACCATTTTTCTGTCCACTGCAAGTCATTAGGATTTTGTTTCTTATTTTTTAATATTTTTTTCTTGATGTTAAGAATCATGAAGATCTCTTTTTGGAGATTTTGAAGATCAAGGAACCTCAAGGTCACATTTGTTTTTGTACCTGATGTGTTTTTCTTTATGTTAAAAACATAAATTCTGAGAAATTAATTCATGCATTTATTTCTAGTCAAATTGACTACTGCAATGCAGTGTTCACTGGATGTTCAAATTGTTCTTTAAACATCTTCCAGTTAATCCAAAATACTGCTGCAAGAATTATTACAAGAACAAGAAAATACAAACACATAACTCCAGTTCTTAAATCCTTACACTGGTTCCCGGTTAACTTCAGAGTAGATTTCAAAATCCTCCTTTTAACATATAAAGCCTTAAATGGCCAAAGTCCGGCTTACTTATCTGAACTTATCATGACTTACAAACCTGAGCACACATTAAGATCTCAAGATGCCAGTCTGCTTAGGATTCCAAGGATTAATAAAATAACAATGGGAGGTCGAGCTTTTAGTTACAGGGCCCCTAAACTGTGGAATGGTCTGCCTGCTACTATAGGAGATGCCCCTTCTGTCTCAGCTCTCAAGTCCTGGCTGAAGACTCACTACTTCAGTTTAGTGTACCCTGACTAGAGCTGCTGATTAACTGTACAGACTGCATCTCTGTTGTTATTCATTAGCACTAAAACATAAGTAATATGTTACTAACCCTGACCTATTCTGTTTCACTTCTCAGTACTCAAATGTGGCACTTGGTGTCACTGCCCACCTACCAAGTTGTTTTGCCTGCCTAAGGAAAAGTCATCTCTGATGGAGGATCGCAGGAATCATTGGATAGAGGGGTACTTTTATTCGATTGGCTGTCCAACTGCTGTCTTAACTGTGGAATGGCCAATAGGGGGAAGTAGCTTGATTGCTGAGGTCCCCAGGACTCTGAACAAATCCAAATCATATTATGTGATATCATCTACTGTTAAATTCTGTTCTCTACTTGTAATATTTTGATTTTACTATTGTATTGATGATTATTCGCATTCTGTTCTGTGTATTGCATTGTATTCCCCTTCTTTTTGACACCCACTGCACACCCTGCCTACCTGGAAAGCCTCTTGGAACTGCCTTTCCCAAGGTTTCTTCAATTTTTTCCCTACTAGGGTTTTTTTTTTTTGGGTGTTATTCCTCGTCTTCTTAGAGAGTCAAGGCTGGGGGAGCTGTCAAGAGGCAGGGTCTGTTAAAGCCCATTGCGGCACTTCTTGTGTGATTCTGGGCTATACAAAAATAAATTATATTAATGTCTCTCTTCTGTTGCCATTTTGTGTTATGTCTGGGCTCTCCCAGTGTGAGCATTTTTGTTGATTGGCTGCTTTGTCCTTTCTACGTTGAGTCAAACAGAAGCAGGCGACATGTGACATCATCTCGTGTGACATCATCAGGTCATACCTGTAAAATCTGGCGTTATGCACTTCCTGTTTGTTCCTTGCATTTATATGTCTTTTTCAATCCTTGGTTTTGAAATTCTCACTCTGCTTTTTGACTGTAATTAACATTTAAAGATCTGGTTCTACTTCCTTTTTTACTTTAAAGGTGTGTTCACATATAACGCGCAAAGTAAACATCATGACAGCCCATGTCAGTCTGTCAGTCCGCATGAAACAACTCTGGCCACTGCAGACCAGTTCTGTTGAGATGTGGCACATTTTTTTCTTCCAAGAAATTTGTTGAGACTGTTCAATGTTAGTTCAGATATCTCAAACAGAGTGCACTGTACGCTGTGTTCACATTTCAAAATTTCCCATTGGAAAGCGTTGGTGGATTTGCTTACTCGTCCATCTTAAATCGCAGAAACGTTCTGTGTGACTTCAACAACGAATGAGTTTACTGTTTCAGTTTAACTGAGATGGTGCTGTGGCGCCTGACAGAGCGGAGCAGCCGCTTCCCAATTTGAGGAGGTCAGCAGGAAGACATCCCAATCCGTAACATCTGCGAAAATCTACATATCAACAGCGGATGAGACTGCGAGAATAGAGGTCTTCCTGGTTGGGGAGGAATAGTGTGTAGCGGTCCGGTGCTGCTAAGATTCACACCGTCAAGAAGACGGTGATTTATTTATTTTTATGGTGGAGATTCCAGGGACACAACCAGCCTTGGCCCGACCCACATGCACTCACAAACAGAGACAAAAACAAAGCAAACCGGTAATCAAACAGCAAATAAAGAATGTAATGAAAACAACAATACCAACCCTGTTCCCCTTACCTCGATATTACATTAAATACACAAAGCACAAACAAAACACAGACAGCAAAGTCCATGAAAAATGGCAACAGATGAAATGAAATGATGAAAATAGATAGTCAGTCCAGAGATCTGCACGTTGAATGGTAGTTCCTGAAACGGTGAAGATGGGTTGGCAGGTTCAGGAGCGCTCTTTTCCTTGCAGGATGGCCATTAATCCATTTACAGTCCTCGTGTACACAGGCAGACGGCAGACAATCCAGACCCTAACTACG
Organism: Erpetoichthys calabaricus; assembly: GCF_900747795.2. Taxonomy (NCBI): domain Eukaryota; kingdom Metazoa; phylum Chordata; class Cladistia; order Polypteriformes; family Polypteridae; genus Erpetoichthys; species Erpetoichthys calabaricus. The sequence continues at coordinate 180,618,102 of NC_041400.2, forward strand.
AAACAATCCAGGACAAAACCATTAAGTACAGGTGACCCAACAGAAGGCAGACAGACAGGAACTTGGAACACAGATTACAAAAAAAAAACACCTCCCTCCTTTTGGTCACCGGCTCCCTTTTTAAAAGCCACGCTGACCACCTTTGACCCCAACAGCCTCTGCACCCTTGACAGAAAACCAATCAGAGCCACTGCAGGGACTGCTAGGAGTTGCAGTTTTAACTTTCAATAGCACCGTTACAAGTGGAACTGCGATTCTCTTTTGTCCAAGTACTTTGTCACACACCTGCGCATGGGAGGCAGCTAAAGGGCTTGAGTAAGTGCAATTCCGAATCAGACCAGGATGTGACAGAGTGCACAGACTCTTTTTCTCCCTTTTCTGCAGACCATTCATGGGAGATTCCACCTGGCTCTCACTTCCGGGCTTGACCCTATTGTTGAAGACCCTCATGAGCCCGACCCCTTTGACCTCACTTCCTGTCTTCCCCTTTAAAAGCCTTCACCTTTTCCCTATTCCCTCAGTTCTGTTTTGGACTCTGTTTTGTGCGCAGCAGTGCTATCACTAATCGTCAGTTTGCAGCCAGGAAACCAAATATACGGGTGGCTGCCCCAAACCTTGCTATGGCTCTTTGTGGAGTTTGCGACAGTGGCGTAGCCGACGGGATGGAAAGGTCCCAAATGAGATGGGGACAGGACCTGCAATGTACCCAGGTGAGAGCGAACTGGGGCCGAGTTTTCAGGTGGGGAGGGTGTCCCGTGGTTCGGAGAGGCCCGGTATGAGCTCTGCTCCCGGCACGCTTCAGTAGGCAACCTAGGCAGGCCAGGGCGTGTGCTCACAGAATTGGGCTGCTCCAGAGGGGGGAGGCAAAAGGGGCTTATTATGCTCTCTTGGAGGAGAGTGCCTGCCTCCCTGTAAAGCCAAAGCACTGATTTCCACCTAGGGGTGCCCCAGACTGGCAGGTGACTAGAGTGAGAAACTGGATGTTCAACCCAGAGCGGCCGACTCCTCAACAAGCATGAATCTTATGGGCAAGGGTAGGGCAGTGGCTATAGCTACAGAAGAACAAGCCCTACTAAGTAATAGAGCAGGTGGCCTGCTACCTGCTCCTAAAAGCACTACCCAGTGGCTTCACCCAGCCGGTCTGGGGTAAACACTTTAGATAGATAGATAGATAGTTAAAGATTAAGACTAGTATAACCTGTGTCCACGGAGAAATCCGATGGTACAGGTCCGCCACTTGTGTCATCAGTTATGGAGGATCGGTACGGAAATTAACCATGGCCGTCCTCCCGAATCCACCACATCCGGTGATACTGGGGCGGGACTGGTCTAAAATAAAAAGCGGTGAGACACATATTACTCCTGGGTTTAACTTAGACCTAGTTGTAGATGGGGATGAGCCGTCTCAAGCTGCCTCCATGCCGTGTAACCAGCCGTCGGAGAGAGACAAAGCGGCCTCCCTGAGTGATGTGGCAACTCCCAGACCGCCGCGTGCTAATATGTCATCCACCAGCGCCGAGATGGAACGGGAGGAAACCACGCCCCTTGAGGTAGGCCCGGACCCTCTCTCCCTTTTGCAGTTTCAATTTAGAGAAATGCCGGCTTCTTTTAAAAGAGAGCAGTGGAATGACGATTCCCTTAAGTTTACCAAAAATGCAGTGGTCCTAGTCAACGGCCAGCGCACTCACCAGTCGCTGCCACAGGGTCCTCACTTTGTGTTAGAAAATGACCTTCTGTATCACGTAGCAGAGTATGACAGGCAGGAGAGGAGGCAACTGCTAATCCCGCGGACCTTCCGGAGGCAGGTCTGTGAGTTAGATGGCTATTTGGGCATCGAGAAAACCCTGAAGCGGATCAAGCTCTGCTTTTATTGGCCGGGAATCAATGAGGAGGTTCGTCGCTTTTGCACTTCATGCCCGGAGTGTCAATTGCGACAAATTCCTAGGAAGGACTGTGCTCCTCTCGTTCCTATCCCTCTAATTGATGTTCCCTTTCACAGAATTGGGGTCGATTTAGTCGGCCCTCAGCCCGAGGACACAAGTACATGTTAGTCCTCGTGGATTATGCTACCAAATACCCCAAAGCTGTTCCGTTGTGCTCAGCCACTTCTAAAGCCATCGCACAGGAATTAGTAGGGGTCTTTGCGTGTGTTGGCATCCCTAAGGAAGTCCTGATGGACCAAGGGACATCTTTTACCTCGGAGACGTTCAAGGAGACTGCCAAGTTACTTAAAATAAAGCATCTAAAGACTGCAGTATATCATCCTCAAACCGACGGTTTGGTAGAGAGATTCAATCAGACTCTCAAACAAATGCTTCGTAAGGTGGTCAACAAGGATGGAAGGAACTGGGATCAGCTCCTCCTCCTCGTCATTTTTGCCTATCGGGAAGTCCCACAAGCCTCCACGGGGTTCTCCCCTTTTGAATTATTATATGGGCGACATCCCGGGGCATATTAGATATCTTAAAAGAAGGATGGTAAGAAGAGGCTCTTTCCTCTACAAATATATTGGAATATATCGCACAATTATGCAATAGATTTGCTAAAATTCGGCCCCTCCTTAAAAGTCACATGGAAGAGGCACAAGCAGCACAAGTCCAAAATTATGACTGTGGCACGTCTCTCTGGGAGTTCTGCCCGGGAGATCACGTCATGGTCCTAGTACCTACCTCCCACTCTAAGTTACTTGCCCATTGGCAAGGTCCCTACGAAGTTAAGGAGCGGAAAGGACTCGTCGACTATTTGGTGAGTCAACCCAATCGTCGGCCGAGGGAGCGGGTTTATCATGTAAATCTGCTGAAACCATGGAAGGACAGGGATCCCGATCCCTCCTCCGGTCAGCCCCGCTCACTCTTTGCTCACACGACTAGCCTTAACTTCAGTGTGGAAATAAGTCCCAGACAGCGACGGGAGATGGAAAGTTATCCTGTCCATCCTGGAGGTAGTGAGTGAAAACCCCGGAAGGACATCTCTGATTGAGCACAACATTGTGACAGAGCCCGAGGTTATAGTCCGAGAACGTCTGTATTGTCTTCCTGAGGCAAAAAGAGCTGAAGTGGAGCTTAAGATCAAGCACATGCTGGAACTAGGAGTATTCAAGGAAAGTCATAGTCCCTGGTCCAGTCCCATTGTATTGGTTGCTAAGTCTGACGGGAGTTGGAGGTTTTGCAACGACTTCTGTCGACGTAATCATGTCTCCCAATTTGATGCTTATCCAATGCCACGAGTGGACGACCTCCTCGAGAGGCTTGGACAAGCTCAATATGTGACCATGCTGGACATGACAAAGGGTACTGGTAGGTTCCTTTAACAGACTCTGTGAAGGTTAAGACCACGTTTAGCACCCCTAGCGGACACTGGCGGTATCGTGTCCTACCATTTGGGTTACACTGGGCTCCGGCAACCTTCCAGCGTCTAGTGGACAAAGTGCTCCGGCCTCATAACTCATACAGTGCTGCCTACCTGGATGATGTGGTCATCTATTCCAGCATATGGATGGAACACCTACAGCAGGTAAAAGCGGTATTGCGGACACTTGGTTAGTCTGGGCTTGTTTGTTTGGATTGAGCGAAGCCAAGTATTTAGGCTATCTGGTGGGTCGGGGTACCATGAAGCCACAGTGATCCAAAGTTGATGCCATTTTGAAATGGCCCTGTCCACAAACCAAGCAGCAGGTCCAAGTCTTTCTCGGGTTAGCGGGGTACTACCACCGGTTTGTGCCCCGGTTCTCAGAGAGAGCGGCACCCTTGACTGATTTGACAAAGAAGAGGGCCCAAACATTGTGGTATGGACTGAATAGACAGGCGCTGCATTTAGTGGCTTGAAGCAGGCCCTTACGTCTGTACCTATTTTGAAAGCACCTAACTTTTCTTTACCTTTCATTCTCCAGACAGACGCTTCGGACACAGGCCTGGGGCCGTGCTGAGCCAAAGCGTCAATGGTGTGGAACACCCCATCATGTTCCTGAGCCGGAAACTGTTGGACCAGGAGACCAGGTATGTGGCAGTGGAGAGGGAGGCTTTGGCGATTAAATGGGCAATTACTCAGCTGAGGTATTACCTGTTGGGCCGGGAATTCACCCTTGTCTCGGACCATGCACCTTTACAGTGCATGGCCCTGCACAAGGAGTCAAATCCGCGGGTCACCCGGTGGTTTCTTGACCTCCAGCCATACAAATTCATCGTTGGGGCACTCTTCACGCCAACACCGATGCTCTTTCTCGGGTTCACGACTTCTCGGTTAGGGTCGCCCAATCCCGATGGGTCCGGGCTGTGGGTGGGGTTTGGGGTGCCTTGTCACACGTGTGCATGGGAGGCACCTAAAGGGCTTGAGTAAGGGCAATTCCGAATCAGACCAGGATGTGACAGAGTGTACTGACTCTTTTTCTCCCTTTCCTGCAGACCATTCACGGGAGATTCCAACTGGCCCTCTTGATGTCACTTCCGGGTCTGAGTCTATGGAAGAAGACCTTGCCAGCTCTGACCCCTGTATTTCACGTCCGTGCTCGAGCCTATGGTTGAAAACCCCTTTGACCTCACTTCCTGTCTTCCCTTTAAAAGCCTTCACCTTTTCCTTATTCCCTCAGTTCTGTTTTGGACTCTGTTTTGTGCACAGCAGTGCTATCACTAATCGTCAATTTGCAGCCAGGAAACCAAATATACGGGTGACTACCCCAAACCTTGCTATGGCTCTTTATGGAGTTTGTGACAACCTCTAATGGGGTCTTCATAGAGGAAGTGACATGATCATTGGGATAATGATCAATTAAAGTGGGCAAGAATGGAGGATGGATTAAATATGGAGGGATGGCCAAAATAGTAACACGTGGTTTGTGAATACAATGGGTGTTGTGTCTTTAGGAGGCTAATTCACCCACCTTTATAAATTGGCCTAGAAACGGTCTCAAGCCAGGTGTGCGAGGAGATTGCAGTGAGGAAGCAAGAACTATGTGCCTCCAATGTTCACTTTTACATGGCAGGTTTTAATTGTTTATGGGGATTATAAGTATTTTTGTATATATGCATGTATGTCATTTAATTAATTGTAAGTTTTGTTTGGTCACGTTTTTCTTCATTCTTTTCACGATATTGTTAGATTGATTTGCCATGTGTTACTATTGCACCTTTTGTTTATAGATTTTTCTTTTTCATTTTATTATCATTTCAATAGCTCTTGGGAAGTTTGAGGGGTTTTATTGCACATTGCGAAGTTTATTTGTATTCGTGTTTATTTGGAAGCCTTGATGAGTCATATTGTATTTATTTATCTGTTGTATGTAATTTTGTTTATATGATTCCATAAAGGCAGGTGTCTTTATTTATTGTATTAAATGCCAGACTTGTGCTACACAGAGATCAGTTGCTTGAACTTGTAGATTTTGTGGATTTTTACTTGTCTGACAGTTGCAAGTGAGTTGAATGCGCGCAGAATGCACCGGTGCACAAACAGCTCACACTGAGCCACCGTCTCCTGCTGCTTTAGGTAAGTTAACTAATAAAGAACACAAAAAGTCGCGTATCTGGAAAAAAATGGAAGGGGAAAGCAATGGTCTAAGCATATTTAAGACTGAATTGATTCAACTTTTTTCTGCAGATTATTGGTATAAAGAACTGACTCAATCGGCCTGTAGCTAAATGGTGTTTCAACTCATTAGTAATACTGGAAAGGCGTAGCTGCCCTGACTGATATAAACATTCACATATTTACAAGCTGATTATGATTTATAATGGGTAAATTACATAGAAATGTGTGTATGGCAGGTTTTCTTGGAATGCACAAATCCACACAATGTTTATATTTACTAAATGAGGCTCCTTGGCACTGTCTGCATGAAGTCTACAAACCTGACCTCACGTTCTTCTGGGTTTTCTCTTGTTGCTCCCATTTCACTGCTGATCCCAAAGATGTGATTTTAGGTTGATCTGTTCCTCCAGGTTGGCCCTGGGGTGAGTATAAATATCTATTAGGTTAAATTCTAGTCTTGTAGCTAATGCCGATAGGTTTTCAATAACCTTGTAATGGAAAGAAACAAAGAATGAAGAGATCCAAATCAGATGGACATCTTTACAGACATCTTCAACATTTCCAAGGAGAAGGTAGCCATCCTCAAGTGCTTCAAAACCACCACCACCATCCCCCTCATACCTGTGCTGAAGATGTCCATGACTATCACCCCCTATCACTCACACCGGCCATCATGAAGTGCTTTGAGAGGCGTTAGGCCACTTGAAAACTGGACTTCTCATATCACATGTCCCTCTCCAGTTCCCTATTCTGTTCCTTCGAGGATGCCATATCATCTACTCTTCATCTGGACAGAAGAGACCCTTCTGCTAGAATGTTCAGTTCAGCAGACAGCACCATCATCCCTCGGGACCCCATATGGCAGCTGAACCTGCTAGGCCAGGGGTCCTCAGTCACAGTCCTGGAGGGGAGCAGTGGCTGCAGGTTTTTGTTGTAACCCAGCTGCTTAATTAGAAAGCAGTTCTTGCCAATAATTTAATTTCATGGCTTGTTAGTGTTTTAACTCTGCTGTGTCAGGTAATTCTCATATCCTAGATTTTCTTCCCCATTCTAAGGATATCATCCAAATGATTTGAAGGCTGAAACAGAGGAGTAATTCTCAGTCCTTCACTTGTTTCTCTTCACTTTCCTTCCAAGTATTTAATTAAACCCAATAGTGCATGATAAATACACACACCGGTGTAAGTGGTAACAAGTCAAATCGAGAAATGCTGGTCTCTTTTGTCATTTGCATGTGATTGCTAATTAGGAGCAATTCAAAAACCAAGAATACAGCTTTTTAAGACTAAAATAAGCAATAAGGGGTGAAAATCTTAACGAGCGAGACAACTAAAATGAAGCAGAAGTGTCACTTGAGCAATAAATGCTTCTTATTAAGCAACTGGGTTGGAGCAAAAACCTGCAGCCACTGCGGCCCTCCAGGACCGTGATTGAGGACCCCTGTGCTAGGCCAGTGGCTTTCAAGTTCAGCTCTGGGGAATCCACAATGACTGCAGGTTTTCTTCCTAACCGACTTCTGTTTTGAAATGAACTCTTACCTTATTTAGGCAATTGCTGTGTTTTGTTGTCAACCCAGAAATGACAAAACTGCTTTTGCTAGATATTTATCAGCATGCGACAAGCATTTACGTATGTTACATTTAGTGTTTTTTTTTTCTTAATCTTAGTTTTTTATATTTTAATCACTATCATTTTAACTTGTGTGTAAGTTGTTATTGACGTATGCCACTGAAGTAGCTCCAGCATATCAGAAAGTTGCTGGCATGGTATCTACCCAGTTTGTGCCTTGGAGAAAAGTCCTCTATGTCTTTAAAGAAGGCAGGCACGGAGTCCAGATGGGAATGCAGTATGCAACTCTTTATTAGACAGCAATGTAACAAAGAGGCTTGTCCATGCTGCAAGTGCTTAAACTAGGAAGTGCGTCGGTTTATTTTACATTTCTTATCATCAATGGAAATTACTCTTCTCATTTTAGTTCTTCCCACCATCACCTAATGCCCAGCACTTGGCCTTATGCCCATTATCTGACAGAAACTTGCCAACACTACTCCTTACCCTGTGCAAGCCACTGAGACTTGCTTATCGATCAGTTCCCACTGCTAAGTTGGAATCAGGAGGACCCCCACATAAGAGACTGGACCGCTCACGTGAATGGCTTCTTACTACAAACATCCCTCCGGGCTACAGGAGTAGGCGGCTGCATTTAGTAAGACAACAGCGCTGGCTTTTCTTATCGTTCACTCTTGGCTTGTCATCCCCTCGTGCTGCTGTCCGAGTAGGCAGACAGAGCAAATGGCCTTGAGCTGATAAGCATAGGCAGTTTTCTTAGCTGCTTGGAAGAAATAGACGTAAGCTTTTAATAATTAAGTTCTCTACGACTTACGGCTAGCTAATATAACACATTTAGCTTTAACTTGATTGAAAGTATTGATACAGGAACGTATTAATACATACGAACCTTCAAGTTAGGAACTTTCAAAGATGCGAACGTGCATGTCCAATAAATTAGAAAATTTTTAAATAAGTAAAACATGAAAAGAAAAGGACCGTACCTTGAAATTTCGAGGCTGCGCGTAAGTCAGTTCGCATGTCTGCCGCTAGGCGGAGTGCAAACCCCACACTACAGTATTATTGCTTACATTCTCAGACACGAGCGTGCTTCTTCTACATGTACTAGTGGTGGCGCTTCTGGCCGGATCTCTGTTTACGTTAACGCGCTTTATTATTTCACAAACCCAAACACAACGGAATTAAAGCGGGGATGCACTGCTAAGAAGCGCCAGGCGATAACGACGGAAGCAAAAGTGAAAATAACTGAGAGAGTATAGTGAGGCGAAAAGGTGGTCGATGTCGCTCGTTAGTATAACATGAGCCGTTAAACCATCGGCACGATTCTAAAGAATAAGGAGAAGATCAGGGTGGAGTGCCCTCTCAGGGTTGGTAGTGAGATCCTGCCCCAAGTGGAGGAGTTCAAGTATCTCGGGGTCTTGTTCACGAGTGAGGGAAGAATGGAGCGTGAGATCGACAGGCGGATCGGTGCGGCATCCGCAGTAATGCGGGCTCTGCATCGGTCTGTCGTGGTGAAAAAGGAGCTGAGCCTCAAGGCGAAGCTCTCAATTTACCAGTCGATCTATGTTCCTACCCTCACCTATGGTCATGAACTATGGGTAGTGACCGAAAGAACGAGATCGCGAATACAAGCGGCTGAAATGAGTTTCCTCCGCAGGGTGTCTGGGCTTTCCCTTAAAGATAGGGTGAGAAGCTCAGTCATCCGGGAGGGGCTCGGAGTAGAGCCGCTGCTCCTCCGCATCGAGAGGAGTCAGATGAGGTGGCTCGGGCATCTGATCAGGATGCCTCCTGGACGCCTCCCTGGTGAGGTGTTCCGGGCACGTCTAACCGGGAAGAGGCCCCGGGGAAGACCCAGGACACGCTGGAGGGACTATGTCTCTCGACTGGCCTGGGAACGCCTTGGGATTCTCCCGGAAGAGCTAGAAGAAGTGGCCGGGGAGAGGGAAGTCTGGGCATCTCTGCTCAAGCTGCTGCCCCCGCGACCCAACCTCGGATAAGCGGGAGACAATGGATGGATGGATGGAAAGAAGAAGGCGAGTCCAGATTTCTAAAAAAAAAAAAGGGAGCCGTCACTTCAGTACTCTCAGGAACCCCAGCATGCACGCAGTGACGCTGTCGTCATCTTGTAGTCGCTCCCTTCTCACATTAAAGGAGTTGACAGACTTCATGCACAAGTGAGAAAACAGCAAGTGAACACACAGCCAAGTCAGCGGAGGGTTTAAAATGTTCTCCGCTTCAACCAGCGGGTGACAGACGTGTTACGCGGCGAACCTCTGATCTTACAGTTGCACCTGCGGCGGACAAGCAACCCCTGCCCATGTTAGCTGAGTTAGGGTGTAGAGCGCAGTTGGGGGGTTGTCGGGGTCTCAAATCTCACAGTAAAAGTAGGTACTGGTGTGTTATAACCCCGCCACTCAACCCAGATAGGTGCGAATTCCTGTGGAGGGCTAAGCTCAACGGGGATGACCCTTTCGATGTTATACTTAACGAGCTTAGAAACTTCGCGACAGAAGTAATATTTCAAAAGTACTGTAATTAAAATCAAAATTGACTTATTATTGTGAAAATATGATCCGCTGTGGCAACTCCTAACCGTATAGCCGAAAGAAGAAGATTGTTTTTTATTTTGTAAATAAACGAATGTAAAAAAAATATATTTTTCTCTTGTCTTTGACTATGTTGGGATTATAACACACGAGTACCAATATTAACTTTTAAAAGCTACTTGTATGCACAGCACAGATAACACGTTTCCGATAAGAGATACGTAGGCTCGTTCGCTAGCGGTAAGCAAGTCTACTATATCGAGATGAGAAACAAGGGGAATGAAAATGACTTTCAGTTGTTTGTTGTTAAAAAGCGCACGAAATCTATAACAAAAATTACAAATATTAACTCTTAAAAGCACGTTCTTATGTACAAGATGTACATGTAGCCTACATGTTCTTTATTGGAGTTCTATAGGGATCGCGTGCCTAGGCTGCTTCGCAAGACTTGCGAACGTACTTTCGGAACGGAACTCGTTCGTATGTATGGGACTTACTGGATATTTTTATAAACTGAAATAATTAAATAAATAAATAAAAGTGGCCTGTTCATTTCTCTTAAGGTTAAAGTATGAACAGTTGTGTTTTAAGAAAACGGGCTTTTCAGCTCTCTCAGAATACACCGGGTCTTTGACTTGTCACCCTCTCCCTGACGTTTTAAAATTAGCAGCAAGAAAGAAGGACAGGTCGCCTGTGAAAAATATACTGTACGTTTTTAGTAATATTAAGACTAATGTTGAAAGCACATTGATCTATAAACATACATTTTCTATACTTTGTGTTAGTTTTTATTATTTAGAATAAAATTATGGGAGCAAATGGCACAGAAAAGGGTGAATTAATTATAAACATGACTCCTAGTAGTTTATTTACATGGAGTACGTTTGTTATTGTTGTGGCGGTCACACGGACTCTAAGGTTCACACCTTCTGGAGACAGTGATTTGTTCATTTTATTGTGGGAACATCCCTAGCCTTGATCTGGCACACAAACACTCACACACAGAGTCTATTAACAAACAGACAGGTGATTGCGATCCTCCTTGTGTCTTTTAGGTTCCTTTTTTAAGGGCCTGTCTACTCAGTTGTCTTCCCGGTGGCCTCTGTGCCCTCTGAAGCTGTTCAATAACGTTATACGGCCGGGACCGCTGGGAGATGTAGGACATTTTAGTAGCACAGCTACACTGTAGTTTTTATTATTAGCTATTGTTATTATTTATTAATTATTAGCTGTCTCCCACGGCTTTGCCAGCGTAGTAGTGAAACCGGACAAACTTTAAAAATCAATAAAAAAGCAAACTATGCGACTCTTCAATTCCACCAGAGGGGGTAAACGTTGAACATTATTCAAGTTATTGTCTGTTTTTTTTATCTGCATTTTTTTTTTTTATTTTTTTTTTTTTTATTACTCTTTAATTTAATATTTTTGCTGCTGGAATATGTGAATTTCCCCTGGGATTAATAAAGTATCTATCTATCTATCTATCTATCTATCTATCTATCTATCTATCTATCTATCTATCTATCTATCTATCTATCTATCTATCTATCTAAACAGAGGCGAGGTTAGCTCCAAAAAGTGGCGAGAGGTAGATCAACATGAATGGAGGCTGACGCATGAGTGAGGAGGGCCCCGCCTGCCTCCCCACTCCTGACGTCATGCTTCCCCCTCCCTTCTGCCACGGATTAGTGCAAATATATCACTCCTGCAAGTGAACTATGATTCTTAGCGTGATGAGAGAAGTCTCAAAATAAACTGGAATGTTCAAGCAAATTCCAGAAAAAATCTGATCTAAATCCGTTAAGTAGTTCTCTTGTTCGCTAGCTAAGTGGTTGTAAGATATGCCCTGAGGATGACGTGTGAGTGAGTGAGGGCCCCACTCCTCTCCCCTCGGCCCACTGCCTGTCTCTCGGATTCGCTCAAATAAACTGGTACTGCAAGTGAACTATGATTCTTAGCGTGATGACAGAAGTCGCAAAATTACCCGGAATGCTGAAGCAAATGATAGAAAAAATCTGACCTAAATATGTTAAGTAGTTCTCTCGGGCAAAGAAGACAGACAGACAGACAGACGTTGAATTTTATATATACAGTATAGAGATTACATTCTATCTTCTTAAATGCTATCTCTGCTTTTCCTATTTTATTTATGTATCTATTATCTATTTATTATATAGTATGATACTTTGCTTGTCTTGCTCTTGTTTAAGTGTATGTTGCACCACAGTTCTCTTATTTATCGGCAACGTTATCACTCTTTAATTTAATATTGTTCTTTATCAGTATGCTGCTGCTGGAGTATGTGAATTTCCCCTTGGGATTAATAAAGTATCTATCTATCTATCTATCTATCTATCTATCTATCTATCTATCTATCTATCTATCTATCTAGTACCACTGTATGCTGCAATATGGTGTATGGATGGTGTGACAATAAAGCATACCTGGCTTGACTTGAGGGATGAGGTCAGCAAACTGTCAGAATGGCGCTTCATTAACAACGTTTCACTCAACATCTCCAAAACATAGGAGCTGCAGAAGGCAGGAAGAGGAACCTGCTCTTCAATACATTAGAGGAGATACAGTGGAGAGAGTGCCCAGCTTTAAATGACCTCACGTTGGTCTGTTCACACAACTTCTCTTGTGAAGAAGGCACAGAAGTGGCTCTACTTCTTAAGCATGCTGAGGAAGACTAGCCTGTCCAAGCAGATGTTGTCCTTCTGTTGTCACTCGGCAGAAAGCATACTCATCTGTGGCGGCCTGGTATGGTATGCTGGCTGCTCCGTGGCTGATAAAAGACACAAAATCAGCACAAAAAAATGTACCCAACAGCCAGTTACCTCCACTAGAGGACACACATACAAAACTTGATGTTCACAAAGGGAGCCACCTCACTCAGGCCACCACCCTTTCACTCTGCTGTCTTTTGGAAGGTGTTTATAGTTCTATTAAGACGGACACTTCCCGACTACTGAAACACTTCTACCTGAGCACTATTAGAGGACTAAATTTGGTTCTATAGCTGCTTACTACATCTAAGTGTTTTGATCTTATGGCTTTCACTGTCACCCGTGGCACCAATGGGACAAAAGTGCAGCTCATTGTAATCACCATACAATGGAAGTATTGGACTATTTACTATTCGTATGTTTCCACCTTCATTGTTTTACTGGGTGTGTCATTTGCAGAGCAGATGTTGAACCTGTTGAACATTCTCTTTTTATTATATTGTATGTACTATTCAGAGCACACACCAATATTTCATTGCACATCTGTGCAATGGCAATGAAAGGCATTGTGTTCTGTCATATTCTATTGACGTAGTCAATTGTTAAACTGTTCTAGTAATTTTTTGGCACTGCTGATGTGACACAGAAAACTTTTTTACTACCAATGATTGCAATGCACTAATTAGTGTTAGGAAGGGCACATGCCATTCTTGGTGTAAAATGCCACAGGGACATACAGGTCCCCAAACCTGAACACAGACAGGCACAGAGACACACAAGTGTCTTCCCCGTTCCCCATAAGTATAACACAGTCCCACAATTCTGCTCCAGCCCTTTTCTCTCTCTCTTTCTCTCACTTTCTTTCTTCTCTCCGTCTCCTCTGCCACCTCCACTCCTCTCCACACAAATTTTGTCCTCCACCTCCCGACTCTGGTTTCTTGAATGGAGAGAGGCGGCCTCCTTTATAGGGCACCCAGATCCTTTTCTGGCAGCACAATCGGGTGTGGCAGAAGTGCTGCAGTCCAGGGTTCCGGAACTGTCCAGGCGCCTCCTGGCAGCGGCCACGGGCCCCAGCAGGGTTGACCTTCCAAGCTCCAAGCCCATGGCTACCACCACGGGAGTTGCCTTTTCGTGTTCCCGGGGGAGGTATTGCCGTTAACCTGTCCTCTCCCCTGGTCCTGCTCCTACCACTTCAGGAGCGCCCTAGCCAGGCAAGGGCCCCAGCCATTCGCCACAATGGGAAAGGTGCTATATAAATAAAATGTATTATTATTCAGTCAGAGGGCACAGAAATGAGGAAATTTAACTGCCATTCACTCTATCTGCAGATCTCCATTTTTATTTTGTGCTTTTCGTGATTAGTGCGGCCCCAAAGCAGGTGACAGACACATCAGAGGGTGAGTCAAAATTATGTTAACATTAATGGTACTGCTATGTATGTACTTATATACAATTTTTGTGGACATATGAAGTATGTTTTGTGAAAAAATTGTTTCTGCTATTCACATATTAACAACATTTTGACTCATCCTGTACTACGGAGGCCATTTACTGACACATTTTTGTGATCGTTTTCTAGTTATTTCTCCTACCATTCCTAACTTTATGATTATTAGCCAACCCTTCTGTTTTCTTATTTGTTTTAATAAACATGGACTCCTCGTGTTAGATTAATTGATGATTCTGAGTTTGCCTTGTGTGAATGTGTCCTGAAATGGCTTTGCACCCCTGCCTTCTTCCAGGATTGACTTTCACAGTGTCACTCACCTACGCATGGGAGACAGCTAGAGGGACCAAGCAAAGATAATTCCATACCAGGCCAGGGGGCGTCGGGGTACACTAATCTTTCCTCTAATATTCCTACAGATCAAATATGGGAAATTCTGCCTGAGTCCGGCTGCATGACCTCACTTCCAGTTCCGGCCCCCAGATGACGTCACTTCCGCCAACCTACTATAAAAGCAAGACAACCTCCACATGTATTCAGTTCTGTTTTGGACTCGGACCTGTTCACAACTTTGCTTGTATTTGCCCTTTTGCCATCAGGGATTAAGCCTCAAACCTTTTTCTGTGCATCAAGGCTGATTATTTTCACAACAACTAACCCCTGAAATTCATTAGCGGGTTCAAGGAGGAATGAAATGGGTGAATTTCAGTATTAGACAAAAATACACATACATCTATCTAACCATCTCTGTTTTCAATTCTGGTACCTCTCTGTGCAGCATTCAGCACAAGGCAGGGCTGGACACAGGGTAAATCACAGGGCATATCTACACAAATCCTCACAGACAGCAGGTTTAGAGTCTCCAAATATCCCAATCTGCGTAAATTTAGGATGTGAAGTAAACCTGCCAAATTCAGGAGGTGACTAGGTCAGGATTTGAACCCAAACCTGTGAGACAGCTACAGTGTCCTTTGTACCATCGAAAACATTCACAATCAGGCACTTGTGACAACTCAAACATGAGAAACACTCTTGATACAGAAATAAGGTTGACGCAGACTTCAAGAAGAAAACTAGACATGAAAATCAGAAAAAAGAACAACATACAACATCTTTACAACCGGCCGTGTAAAGCTGTTACCTTTATCTGTGCTGGTTCTGACCCACCTGAGGAGATTTTGTTTGTCCCAAAAGCCATCATTTTTCCCCCCAACTGTGTTCCTTCTGAATATTCCCAGGGTTCTGCCAGAAGGAACAAATGCAAAGGTATTTTATGGTCCGATTGAGTGAGTGTCACAAGAAAAAGGCATGATCGTCCTAATAAGATTTGAGTCTAACCCTTCACGTGACACACCAGGCCTCAGATTAACCATAGGCTTTTTTTTTCTGTCTTCTTGAAATGCTCACATTACATTTACAATATGGATTGTGTGATGTCCCACGGGGTTCTTAGACTATAAAAAAAATTAGAAAATACAAGATACTGACTCATTTTCTCTAAGTTCCTCCGGTTATTTTATTTCTAAATTCTGTACTTGCAATCATTATCCTCCATTCTTTGTTCCATTTCCTGAGACCCCTGTGTTTACTGAGCTTGTTTTGCTAGTGGCAGCCTGTGGCAAAAGAATTGGGGGTAAAGCAGGGAAGGATGGCAGCTGCATAATCTGTGTGTGTATCTAGATATAATGAAATAGACAGATGGTAGATATACGGTGGCTCCTGTGCAAACTCAGAAATGGCAAAGAAACTAAAACTATAAAAGGAAAGAAAGGTTTTACTGCAACTGTAACGATGTCTATCTATCTATCTTTATGCCTTTCTTATCTATCTATCTGTTATATAGTGCCTTTCACATCTATCTATCTATCATATTGTGCCTTTCACATCTATCTATCTATCTATCTATTGTATTGTGCCTTTCCTATCTATCTATCTATCTGTTATATAGTGCCTTTCACATCTATCTATCTATCTATCTATCTATCTATCTATCTATCATATTGTGCCTTTCCTATCTATCTATCTATCATATTGTGCCTTTCCTATCTATCTATCTATTGTATTGTGCCTTTCCTATCTATCTATCTATTATATAGTGCCTTTCACATCTATCTATCTATCTATCTATCTATCTATCTATCTATCTATCTATCTATCTATCTATCTATTGTATTGTGCCTTTCCTATCTATCTATCTATCTATCTATCTATCTATCTATCTATCTATCTATCTATCTATCTATCTATCTATCTATCTATCTATCTGTTATATAGTGCCTTTCACATCTATCTATCTATCATATTGTGCCTTTCCTATCTATGTATCTATCTATCTATCTATCATATTGTGCCTTTCCTATCTATCTATCTATCTATCTATCTATCTATCTATCTATCTATCTATCTATTATATAGTGCCTTTCACATCTATCTATCTATCTATTATATAGTGCCTTTCACATCTATCTATCTATCTATTATATAGTGCCTTTCATATCTATCTATCTATTATATAGTGCCTTTCACATCTATCTATCTATCTATTATATAGTGCCTTTCACATCTATCTATCTATCTATCATATTGTGCCTTTCCTATCTATCTATCTATTATATAGTGCCTTTCACATCTATCTATCTATCTATCTATCTATCTATCTATCTATCTATCTATCTATCTATCTATCTATCGTATTGTGCCTTTCCTATCTATCTATCTATCTGTCTATCTATCTATCTATCTATCTATCTATCTATTATATAGTGCCTTTCACATCTATCTATCTATCTATCTATCTATCTATCTATC
Organism: Erpetoichthys calabaricus; assembly: GCF_900747795.2. NCBI lineage: Eukaryota > Metazoa > Chordata > Cladistia > Polypteriformes > Polypteridae > Erpetoichthys > Erpetoichthys calabaricus. The sequence continues at coordinate 180,634,724 of NC_041400.2, forward strand.
TATCTATCTATCTATCTATCTATCTATCTATCTATCATATTGTGCCTTATCTATCTATCTATCTATCTATCTATCTATCTATCTATCTATCTATCTATCTATCTATCTATCTTATAGTGCCTTTCACATCTATCTATCTATCTATCTATCTATCTATCTATCTATCTATCTATCTATCTATCTATCTATCTATCTATCTATCTATTTTATACATAGATGTTTGGAGTATTTACGTATTGGTGTCTATTATTTTACTATTCTCCCAAAAAAAAAACATAGACTGGTTTAACATCATTTGATAGAAAATTTATTCTCTTGCTTTTATCTTCTCCAAACATTCAGTCAAAATTAACATTTTGTTAACATTTTGCCTTCTTTCCATAGCTTTCTATTGCCTCTCCTATTAGGCTTTCATCCTCCTCGATGTCTGTGTTCACCTTCTTGCCCACCAGGTCAAAGATTTCTTCTGGAGGGATACCTTTGGGTTCAGCCACTTTCACGGTCATCATATTGAGTGCCAGTGCAGTTCCTTTAGGAATGGCGACCTTTGCTACCACAGACTTGCCGAGCTGTGAAATACACAATAAATGAAGACATGTCAGAAAACAAAATAAAAATACCTGTGGTGTATTTTTCTCTTTTCCTCCATCCAAAACAGACATGAATGATCAAAACATTCTAGAAATCCTCCCATGCAGTTTTCTACTAATGTAGGATAAGATAATCTGAATATTGGCCTATTTTTAATTGACTGAATTCAAAGGTCTGTATTTCCAAGTCCAAAATGTACAGGACAATCTTCAGAACTAGGCAAACACTTGGAAATTGGCATTTAATGCAGAAATGCGTAAAGTGTTGCATGTATATTAGATGACTTTTCCAGTGTAGATTTCATTTACATAATATTAGCGTGTTGGAGGTAGTCGGCCGTGCGCTCCCATGAAGTCTGTCACTTAACGTGACATGCCCAGCGACTCACTCCAATCAGTCTGTGACCCTCCCCAATAAAATCAAATAGGTGATTTTTATCTTTAGTTGCAGGGGTGGGCCTCTGCGTGCATGAGAGTGGACAACAAATGAATGTTCATCTGGAAGTACAATGCATAGAAGGCAGCAATGAGGAATAGGCATTGAGGGTGTTTAGGACCTCACAAATGAAAAAGAAGCTCATCAGTCTGATTTCTACTGTGACAGAATGGAAAAAAAAGAAAAAGAGGGCAGAGATTGTGGCTGAACTCATCATACCCATTGACCCTTCATACAATATCAGCTCCATCAGGCAGGCTGCCGCAAAAAGGGACAATCCCAACTGCGCTGGGAGTTCAGCACTCAATTGCTAAATTTGACATGCCCAAGGATTTCCAGTCAAGTAAACCAACATGGCCCAGCGAAGAGATCAGTAATTCAGTCCGCAAGTATGACTCAATGACTTGAAGTGACACTGGCTTAAACATTATGCAGAAACAATTAGAAAGGAAAAAAGTTAGGTTATGAATCCAGTAACGTTGTGCTCAGAATTTATAACACTCTAATGACCACATCTGGTGTATTGTGTGGAATTTTAAGACATAGCAGTGTGGTGTAGCGGTTCCACAGCTCATGTCAAAAGGGCCAGTTTTAAAATAAATAATCGGCGCACTCGCGGCTTAGTGATGGGGCGTGGTGGTGTGTGGCTGAGCAGTTCTCGGGGAATTCGTGATGCGGGCGATGCTCACTTAAGTGCACAGGTGAGGAGTCGTCCACATCTGTAATTGTTCCCAGGAGTTGCTGATTTGCCACAGCTGTTCCATGTCCCCGTAATATATAGTATAGTAGTGCGAGGTGGCTAGCGATAGAGAATGAAAAAAAAAAAAAAGAGAAAGAAATAAAGAGACGAAGGTTGCATGGAAGAAGGAGGCAGGAAGCAGCGTGGAGAGGATAGCCGGTGTGAGAGAGCGAGCGAGAGAGAAAGAGCAGGCTCGATGGAGTGGAGGCAGGCAGCTGGGAGGCGAGTCCCTGCAGAAGAGTGTTTGGCCGACACTCGGTGGGGCTGAAGAAAGCGGTCGCTCCAGCTGAGCGATCACAGAGCTGGACTGACCGGAGTTGAAGACGACTGGCAGCGGCAGTGGTGGAGGCTTTGGGCTGGTTTAGCCCCAGCGTGAGCGCCCTGGCCGCTGGGAAAATAACCCAAGTCTCGGTCCGGATTGGAGTCCGACGTAGCCAGGGATCGAAGGGCTACCGGACAAGAGTGGAAGGCAGCTGTACCTGCAGGTGGGTGACTCTCCTGTTGCGAAGCCCGATGGGAGAAGCAGGGGCACCGTGCTTTGTGTTTCTAAAGGACTGCTTCATGCCATTGTTTTAACCTCGTTTTTAAGGATTCATTTATTGTTTTTTTTAACCTCCACTCAGCACTCGTTTTTATGGATTATTTATTTAATGATACACGAAACACTGCACTATTTATTTGGACACTGTTTTGATTGTTTTGTTTTTAATAAAAGCACTTTTGCACCATCCCCTTGCTCCATTTGTTATGCCTCACTGCCAAGCTCATCGGTAACATTACCGATGGTGTCGGGTTCAAGGGCTCCCAAAAGCAAGATGGGAGCATAGAGCAGAACCCGCATCATCACAAGCAGCACTTGAACTTGTGCAGAGGAGAACACCCAGGTGCATCCCAGGACTTAGGGAGCTGTCCTACTGGGACAGACTCAGAGAATTAAACCTACTTTGTCTCGAGCAGAGGAGACTGCAAGGGCACCTAATCCAGGTCTTCAAAGTTCTCAAGGGTATTAATAAAGCTTATCCAGCAGAATTCTTCCAGCTTAACAGTGAATCGTGTACTCAAGGACACCAGTGGAAATTAACCTCCTTAGCGTTACACCTGAGCATCACTCGGGCTGTAAAACCAGTGCTACTCATAAAAGCATTAGTCCCAAGTGTCACTTGGGCAACGGCAGAGGTGGGTAGTAACGAGTTACATTTACTTGAGTAATTTTTTGGATGACTACTTTTTACTTCTACTTGAGTAATATTATTTTGAAGTAACGCTACTCTTACTTGAGTACAATTTTTGGCTACTCTACCCACCTCTGGGCAACGGTATAGACGCATCTCAAATAAAACCCAAGGTTTATTTGGGCTGTAAAAGTGCCAACTGCATTAGTGCCAAGTGTTACTTGGGCAATGGTATGGGTGTGTCTTGTGTAAGCATCCCAGCCCGAGTGTTACCTGGGCAACAGTGTAGATGCATCTTCTCCTAGCCTAATAATGGCGTCTCATAAGAAACATCTCTAATCAGCATGACGAAGCGAATCTGTCTTCAGGCAGTAAAATTAAAAACGGTCATTGAAACCAAAAGTGACTCTAGGAATCCAAAAGTGACACTCATGTCACACCCACATGTGCAGTGTGATGTTCATATTATTATTATTTGTATCATTATTATATCTTCTGTACTTCTGAATTTGTACTTTTAGTGCTTTGCATGTTTTACAGTAGAAAGATGAGATTTAATAAAAATTATAATTTAATTAATTACTACTCTTTTCACAGGTTTTTTTGATTAAAAAATGTAAGATTGAGACCACAAAGCCCTTCTTTACGCAAAGAGTTTTGGGAATCTGGAACAAACTAAGAGACATGTAGTTAAAGCAGAACAACTGACAACCTCTAAGAAGGATCTGGATGAGATATTAGAACATCTTAGCTATTAGCTAAACAAAGGAGCTTAATGGACTGAATGGTTTCTACCAGTTGGTCAAACTTCTAATGTGTTCTTTCAGTTAAAGCACACTATAAGACTCAGTTCTTAAAATGGACCCCCTTCTCCAAACTCTTTTACAAAGAGGCATTACATTTTGAATTAGGACAAAGTTAGAATGCCTGACTGACTCTTTGTATAGGACTGGCTCTTACCTTATTGTGACAGGCCATCTCACAAGGCAGAATGTGTTTGACTGGGGAGCCCATGGCTGCTTCCACATTCCTGATGGCCTTCACCAGCTCAGCCAGTTCCTGTGGTTCCAAAGAGGCCTTGTGGTCACTTCCCTTCCAACTCTTGTCCAGAGTTACATGACGTTCAACAACTTTGGCTCCCATCGCAACTGCAGCCACTGTAATAGGAATACCAGTCTCATGACCTGAGTAACCAATGGGGATATCTGGAAATTCCTTTTGATATTCCTGAGGGGGGGAAAAATAAATCATTAAACCCAAGGAAATGTAATGGTTAAGCATCAATGATAACTTATCATTGTCAAACCCACATAATCCAGTTTAATTCCATGCAGTATCATGTGTAAGGCAGGAACCAACGCTGGACGGAGTGCCAGTTCACTAGAGGGCACACTCATGCACATATTTAAAAGGGGCCTGTTTACAATCACCAATTAACCTAATACATCTCTGGGATGTGGGGAGAAAGCCATAGTGCCCAAAGAAAAACAGATATGGGGAGAATGTGCTGACTCCTCCTGGAGAACAACCAGGCATGGGAGTCGTACCCTAAATGTTGGATGTGTGTGAGATAGCACAACAGTGGTAAACCATGCCACCCAGGTGCATATGAAAACAAGAACTGATGTGGTTATGGTTAAATGTTTTAATTTGTAAGTGTACATTTAAAGGAATATTCCACTCAAAAATGATATACTTTTTGTTGCATACCCCATTTGTAGTAAAGGACTAATAAAAATCTTTAATAATTAAATATTTAACTTTTGTTACTACTGGGCAGCGATTAAAATTTTTTAATTGTGATTAATCACAGACAATCACAACAATCAAATTGTTATGCGCAAAATTCAATAATGACCTCAAAAGTAGTTTACAGTAATCCCTCCTCCATCGCGGGGGTTGCGTTCCAGAGCCACCCGCGAAATAAGAAAATCCGCGAAGTAGAAACCATATGTTTATATGGTTATTTTTATATTGTCATGCTTGGGTCACAGATTTGCGCAGAAACACAGGAGGTTGTAGAGAGACAGGAACGTTATTCAAACACTGCAAACAAACATTTGTCTCTTTTTCAAAAGTTTAAACTGTGCTCCATGACAAGACAGAGATGACAGTTCCGTCTCACAATTAAAAGAATGCAAACATATCTTCCTCTTCAAAGGAGTGCGAGTCAGGAGCAGATCATGTCAGAGAGATAGAGAAAAGCAAACAAATCAATAGGGCTGTTTGGCTTTGAAGTATGCGAAGCACCGCGGCACAAAGCTGTTGAAGGCGGCAGTTCACACCCCCTCCGTCAGGAGCAGGGAGAGAGAGAGAGAGAGAGAGAGAGAGAGAGAGAGAGAGAGAGAGAAAAACAAAGTCAAAAATCAATACGTGCCCTTCGAGCTTTTAAGTATGCGAAGCACCGTGCAGCATGTCGCTTCACGAAGCAGCTGCACAGAAGGTAGCAACGTGAAGATAATCTTTCAGCATTTTTAGACGAGCGTCCGTATCGTCTAGGTGTGCGAACAGCCCCCCTGCTCAATCCCCCTACGTCAGGATCAGAGAAAGTCAGCGCAAGAGAGAGAGAAAAGTAAGTTGGGTAGCTTCTCTGCCATCTTCCAATATCGTCCCTTGTATGAAATCAACTGGGCAAACCAACTGAGGAAGCATGTACCAGAAATTAAAAGACCCATTGTCCGCAGAAATCCGCGAACCAGCAAAAAATCCGCGATATATATTTAAATATGCATATATCTAAAATCCGCAATGGAGTGAAGCTGCGAAAGGCGAAGCGCGATATAGCGAGGGATTACTGTATTGTGTATCTTATTAAACAAATAAGATGCTTTTTAACATCAGTATTCCCTTTACATAGTAGCAGTTAAAATATTTCTTGTAAATCTCAACTTAAACATGAATGTAATCAAATCAAATATAAAACCAAAGCTATTTGCCACTGCCAGGGCATTAACGTTTTATCTAGTTTGTTACAGGAAAACAAGTTACCCTCAGAGTCCAGAGCCACGATCACAACATTATAACAGGCACCTTCTGAGCAACAGAAAGTTAACATTTCTAAATTTGTTTTCTTTGTTTCTGCTGGCATCTGTTCAGATAAAATTTTCTTTTATCAGGGAGCAGCATAAACAGTCTATGTTCAGTAGCAACTCTTTGAGGGCTAATATTTTTTCCAAAAGACTGCACAAAGCAATGGTTTCACACATAAATCAACATAAAACGTCTGTTTGCACGGTGGGCTGGCTGCCTGGCTGTCTTTGTGAGACTGCTGTTGCAGTGAGATGCAGTATGGTTTGTTCCTCTTGTCATCATAAGTGTCTGTCTACCCAGGCAAACGTTGTCATAGGTGCATCAGCTACATGGACGTGGTCAGCACCATGATCAGCTGATGCTGGTACCTCACTTTAGTTTTCGATATACATCTCCAGATCACTTGCATCAAAATCTGAGTCTGACAAATTGGAATCTGATTCAGCGATAATACGAAAAATGTTTTGCTTTGAGCATTCACTTTGGTATGTCTCCACATGCCATTTTAGAAGCTGGTTGCTCTTTGCTACTCATGAACGCGCAGGGAATTGAGGTCAAATCAACCAAGCTAACTTCCCTTCTAGCAAAATCGTATCAAAAAGCGCTCTAACAAGAAGATCACTGATCTATATTGATCTCAAGTGAGATTGAGGCCTTCACAATAATAATAATAACAAAAACTGTGTTAACATGTGATAAAATAATTGTTGCCTTTAATTAATTAATACGTTAATGCGTTAACTTGCCAAGCCCTAATTTTGTATTTTCATACAAACTGGAGATAACAAAGTTTCCCTTGTCACACACGTGCACATGGGAGGCAGCTAAAGGGCCTGAATAAGAGTAATTCCATGACAGGCCAGGGGGTGGCCGTGTGCACTGACTCTTTATCTCACTTCTCTGCAGACCAGTCACGGGAAATTCCTCCTGGCCCTGATGACATCACTTCCAGTTCCGGCCCTCTTGATAACGTCACTTCCTGTGCTTACCTTTAAAACCGCCATTTTGACCATCTCAAATGAGTTCTCTGTAACACATTTATTCAGCCAATTTTACAGCCAGGAAACCAATATACAGGTGGCTGCCACACACCTTTTTGTGTCTCTTTGTCAAGTTTATGACACCCTAAAAAAGGGCTCTATGGTGACCAATGCTGGAGAACAGCAAACAAAATTAAAAATGTCAGTGAAAAATTCACACGTTACTCGAGTCACATAATCTGCATGTCAAGTCATCCAGTCGCATGCTCACAACTTTCCAAACACACGGAGTGTTACTTAATACTGTTAAATAAACCACCACCAGAAAATGCTCTTCAGAACGAAAATGGACGCGAATGATCATTTGAACTGTAGATGCCTCCCATCATTACATTTATATTCATATCCACAATGGAAGCACCGGTGGATTATTTAGTGGCAGTGTGTGACACTGAACGAGACTTGGTGAAGCCTCTGAGATTTACACAAGTCTCAACCATGTTCTCTTCCAGATAATGTTTAAATCTGTAGTTTTAAATGTCCCTCAGCCATGCTTTTTGTTGCTATCACGTGAAGTGAAATGGTAGCCATTGAATAAGCTGCATGCTGGGCTGAACCCTTGACCAATGAATGGGGTTGGGGTGGGTCTACAATTCAAGTGCTCTGTTAAGGATCAGTGCGTTCCATTTTCGTTCATGGGAGAGTTTTCTGTAAGCAGTTTCTAAAACAATATTTCAGTAAAAATACTTGTGTTTGGGACGTTGTGAACTTACAACTGGATAACTTCAAATGTGGATTATCGGACTCAACAAGCGAAATGTGTTTTTTTCCATGTTGTTTAATGTTTTCCAGCCTTGGTCATGATAGACCCCTGTTATATCAGAAACTTTGTTATGTCCCTCCTCCATGATAACATCCATCCATCATCCAACCCGCTTATATCCTAACTACAGGGTCATAGGGGTCTGCTGGAGCCAATCCTAGCCAACACAGGGCACAAGGCAGGAAACAAACCCCAGGCAGGGCGCTAGCCCACCGCAGGGCACGCACACGCACACGCACACACACACACACACACACACACACACACACACACGCACACACACTAGGGACAATTTAGAATCGCCAATGCACCTAACCTGCATATCTTTGGACTGTGGGAGGAAACCCATGGAGAACATGCAAACTCCACTCAGGGAGGACCCGGGAAGTGAACCTGGGTCTCCTAACTGCGAGGCAGCAGCGCTACCCACTGCGCCACTGTGCCGCCCCTCCATGATAACACAAGATTAAAATTTTTTCTTAGCCATCACTACAAACCACATGGGGTAAGTAACAAATTAAAGCAGTTTTTTTGGGAGAAGTACAGTTATCCCCTAAACCCTGTAAATGTGAAAATCCATGAATACATTTTAGGCCCTCATCTCACCTCCTAATACTGTACTGCTGACCACGAGCTTCATCAATAAGATACAGGTCATTATTTAATAAATTCTATACAATAAGGTACAGTGGGTCATCCTCCGGGTTCTTCTGAAGTATGTACTACCACCCCGGGTCGAGACGGGACACTGGCGCTAAACTTATCCTCTTCTATTTCCTCAACAGTGTCAAGAAGATGCCCAGTGAGGACAATTGACCCCGTCCCTTCCAGTCCCCCAGCTATATACACTGCAATTCCCAGTAGCTGATATTTTTCAATACAACAGTGCACCGCAGGATGGTGGTCTTTCCCACAGTAACTATAACAGTCTTTATTAGCCAAGAAAGATTCCCGAGACAAGGAAACCCTGATTTTCATTTGTACTGGCACCACTGAGCGCACCTTTTATTTATTTTTTTGACTTGATTAAATGGGAACAACCAGGTTGGCGCCCCAATATTTCCAGTTGTGGATCAGCAATTCCTTCCATCAATCACAACAGTTATATATACTGTACACAACATTGTGGGAAGGTTATCTTCATGTTTACTATGAACGCCCCTTTTACAAGTAGTAACTGTTAATAATAACTTGGCAAAAAAGGCACACATTTTACACAATTTGACATACAGTATGGATTATGCAACACAAGTTACATGAGAATTTTTTTTTTTTTACATTTTTATAATGGATAATGAACGCAAAAAAATGCAAAATAATATGTAATTACAGTACCGTATGCTGTAATGCAACAGTAACATACACAGTCTTCCAGCCCACTGGTGTACCAGCAGAAACGGCTCCACGGATTTCCAGCTCTTTTTTTTCTGGATATATACCTAACTGTTGACTAGTTAAATGAATATCCCACTCAGAAATGACATATTTTTTAAAATTTTACTAATCCCATGTAGTTTGTAGTGGTGGCTGAGAAAAAAAAAATTAATTTCCTGTTTTTGAATAGAAAGCACATCTTGAAATTTTCAAACTCAAAAGCACCCAGCAGCAACTAATTCTGGACTATGGCAAACGATGTGAAAAATGTCCATTATAAAAATGTAAAAAAAAAAAATTCTCATGTAACTCGTGTTGTATAATCCACATCTCCGATATCCATTTGTATGGTCAAATCGTGTAAAATGTGTGCCTTTTTTACCAAGTTATTATTAACAGTTACTTCTTGGAAAAGGGGCATTCATTATAAACAGCAAAGATATCCTTCCCACAATGCTGTGTGTTTGACTTGAAGATCTGCCTTCCCCCCTCATTCATTAGTTGAGAGTCCTGTCTTTGATTCAAAAGTGCAGCATTGTGGGAAGGACATCTTTCCTGTTTACTACTTGCAAAACACGCACAATAATATCCACTTAATTATTAATAATCGTAAAAATCTGCTAATCACAAGGACTGACTGGATTCCTTTATTAGGCTTCTGTCTTTCTTGTTGCCCTCTGACACTTACCTGCTCATGCTTGCCTCACATTAAAAACCCTCACAGTCTTTGTAAAGGAGAATACTATGACTTTGTTTTATTATCCCTTTCCAGTTTGAGTTTTACAACTTTTAAAAAGTACAAGTATAAAAGCTCAGATTTCTGTAGTTAATTACAAATGGCACTGTTTTATTGCTGTCTTTGATTTTTGTTGCAGTCATGTCAGTGTCATTAGGCACATGAACTGTTTGAGGGGTACTAAGTACCAAAATGTACATCCCCTGTGGTTCTTCATTAATTCAATTAATGGGAGTTCTTTTCCCCTTCTTTTTACTGTGTGTGATGATATGCTGTTTAGTTCAAACGCATAGATTGCAGTTCATCTTTTGGCAAATTGATTCAGCTTTATACACTGACTACGTCTGTTTTATCATACAGTAACTGTGAGCAACAGAGACCACATACAGCTGACCCCAGCGCATCAATCACTTTGACCACAAGTCCATCATGTGCTCAAGTGCCTACCAGAAAGGTTTTTCCTTTGCGACAGGTTATGTTTGTTTTTAACATACAGTGCCCTCCATAATGTTTGAGACAAAAGACTCATTTTTCATTGATTTACCTCTGTGCTCTACAGTTTAAAATTACAAATCAAACAATTGAACACATGATTAAAGTGCACATTACGGACTTTCATTTATGGGTATTTGCATACATTTCAGTCACGGCATGTAGAAATGTCAACACTTTTTTATGTGGTCCCCCCATTTCAGAGCACTGTAATGTTTGGGGCAGTTTGCATCTCCAGTGTGTGTGATTCCTCAGGTGGGTTTCTTTGCTCCGTAAAATATCTTGGCTTGCTTCTACTTAGTCTGTAGTTGCCATTGTTCAACATGAGGACAAGAGCTGTGCCAATGAAAGGCAAAGAAGCCTTTATGAGGCTTAAAAACAAGAATAAAACCACTGCAGACATCACCTTAGGATGACCTAAATGAAGTGTATGGAATATCATTAAGAAGAAAGAATGCACTGGTGGGCTCAGTAATCACAAAGGGACTGGTAGGCCAAGGAAGACCACCACTGTTGATGACAGAAGAATCCTCACTATGGTAAAGAAAAATCTCCAAACACCTGTCCGGCAGATTAGAGACAGTGTTCAGGGAGCCGATGTGAGTGTGTCAGAGACGACTATCAGCAGAACACTTCTTGAACAGAAACACCAAGGCCACACTGCAAGATGCAAACCACTAGTTAGCTTTAAACACAGGATGGCCAGATTACAGTTTGTGAAAAAAGGCTTAAAAAAGCCTGCAAAATTCTGGGAAAAGGTCTTGTGGACAGACAAGACAAAGATGAACCTCATCAGAATGATGGCAAGAGCGAAGTGTGGAGATGAAAAGGAACTGCCCAAGATCCAAAGCAGACCACCTCATCTGTTAAATATGGTGCTGGGGTGTTATGGCTTGGGCATGTATGGCTGCCACAGGTCCTGGCACACTTCTCTTCATTGATGATGGAACTGCTGATGACAGTGGCACAATGAATTGTAAGGTGTACAGAAACATCTGATCTGCCCAAGATCCAGTAAAGGCCTCCTAATTCATTGGACGGCTCGTCATCCTGCAACAAGATAATGACCCAAACATACTGCTACAGCAACACAGGAATTTTTTAAAGCTAAACAATGGGAACATTCTGGAATGGCTAAGCCAGTAACCTGATTTAAATACAGTTGAACAGGATTTCCATATGTGGAAGAGGAAACTTAAGGGGACAAGCCCCTGAAACAGGCAGGAGCTGAAGATGGCTGCATTAGGGGCTTCAGCACCTGATGATGTTGATGAATCACAGATTTCAAGCAGGCATTGCATGCAAGGGATATGCAACAAAGTCCTAAATATGACGGCTTTAATAGACTTGCCATTGCTGTGTCCCAAACATTATGGTGCCCTGGGGGTTTTAGGGGGGGTCATGTGGAAAGAGTGTAGTTATTTCTACATGGTGTGATTAAAATGTATGCAAATCTTCTTAAATCAAAGTCTGCCATGTGCACTTTAATCATATCTGAATTGTTTGATTTGTAATTTTAAACTGTGGAGCACAGGGGTAAATCAAGGAAAAATCTGTCTTTGTCTCAAACATTATGGAGGGCACAGTATGCAATGTGTTCTCCGCACATTTTGATATGTTTAACAGGGGTCTTCTTCAGTGACGTTTTGGTCACACTGTAGAAGGTTTATCCATCATAACCACTGTCACGGATGAGCGGGGACACTGCCCGGCCGGGACGCCTGGACAGTCCCCGAGTTGGACGATACTTCTCCTCGGCCACGAGAGGGCAGCCGCCTGGACCTAATTGGGGGCCACAGGAATGGAGCCAGGACACTCACCACTGTGAGAAGACGTGGCCACTGCCAGGGGGCGCCCGGACAGTTAGGGAGTCCTGGATGGCAGCACTTCCGCCACACCAGGAAGTGTTGCCGGAAGTAATCCCAAGGGCACCCGGTGTACTTCCAGGTGCTCTCCTGACACTTCCGCCACACCAGGAAGGGATGTCATGGGGAGCACCTGGGGCTCATCCGGGTCGTAATAAAAGGGGCCGCCTCCCTCCACTAAGGGAGCCAGAGTTGGGAGGAAGAAGACGAAGCTTGTGAGGAGGGCGAGAGGAGGTTGAAGGTGAAAGAGAAGAAGAAGGAGAAGAAGAGAAAGAGAAAGAAGAAGAGAGAAAGAGAGAGAAGGTTGAACATGACAAGAGAAGGAAAGAGAAAGAGAAGAAGAAAGGGTTGGTGAAGGAAGGCATTGTGGTGCTGTAGGAAAATAAAGAAGTGTGTTTTGGACATTCTGGTGTCTGTCTGTCTGTGTCTGGGGGTATGCTTTCCACACCACAGATGTGCTGTCCTTCAGACCATTAACAAGATCCTAATTTCTCTATGAGGTTTAAATCGTCTCCCCTTCTCTCAGCATCACCTTAATGAAGCATTGAACTGGTTAAGAAATGTCCATTCATTCAACTGTCTCAATGTTCTCATGCACATTTAAGTCAAATTGACTCAAGGTCGTCTCCCAACGTATATATACGGTGGATTCAGAAAGTATTCAGACTCTTTCACTCATTTTGTAATGTTGCCGTCTTATACTTAAAATCATTTAAATTCATATTGTCCTGGAGTGTGCTGATTTATGCGCTGTGTCTGGCATTGCTGGGACACGCTGTGCTCTCCTAGAAGGTCTGATGATGAATGGATAAATGGAAAATTTGTTAGGAAATGACTGTATCTGCCCAGAAATTATACACTATTTGTGTACCGTTTTGTCCTGTAAATTACTTCTTTTTTTTTTCTTCAATGCACCAAAAATAACAGGATATGTTTATAATAACTTAAATAATAGATCATGACCACCTTAACTTTGTGGGATGCATTATATAGAGTGTGTCAGCACACACAATAATGAATGCAATTTGTCTTTAAAATGTTTGCCAATGGCGGGCTACTCTGGTTTCTCTGACCTCTCAGTCCAGTTTCTGTGTTATCACTGGATAAAGGACTGAATTTACTTAAGATAAGAAAAATCTGAATAAACACAAGTCAGGCTGTATGCAGTACATTTTAGGCAAACAAAGCGTAGAGTATGTTAAAGGGGTGCTGCCACGTGTATGTATGCTTTAGATGATCCGGGATATTTCAGTTCAATACTCTTCCAGTGACTACAGTAAATAAACTAATCTGCATTTTTATAGCTAAATGAAACATTTAAAAAAAGGTAAAATAATTTCAAAGTAAACAATTGGGTGGCTACTGCATCAAAGTATACAAGCAGCACAGAAAGGCAAATTAAGTATAAAGTATGGCAGTAATTTTAAAAAGTGATATGTGGAGCGAGGGATCAAATGCTGCAACACTGACTGGAATATCATGCATGTGACTAAAAACTGATAATGAAGGAGAGTTTATTAACGTATTGTATATAAAAAGCAAAACATCACCCAACTAATGGGTCTACAGAATGAATCATGGCATGGTAAGGAAGGAAGTTGAATTTCAAATCAAAGTACATCTTCAGAAGTTGAGATAAAGTGGCGTCCGTGCTCTTTAATACAGTGCTTCTTAACCTTTTTAGCTTTGGGATCAAGTTTTACATATTTTTGGTAGTTAAGTGATGATCATATATTAGCAGTATTTTATTGGATACTAGCTAACATGTTCCCCCAAATGATGCAAATAACAGTAAATAAACATTCTGCTTATAATACAGTGTACATTATAGATGTAATATGCACGGTACTCACCTAGAAATAACCTGACACAAGGGTGTTTAATATTGAATCAAATTTACTGTCCATTTGTATTTTTTAATGGGTACCCTAAGCTTGTCTGAATTTCACAAGTTTGAATTCTCTTCACTGACCGCTGATTGCGGCATTGGTGTGTGTTTTACTTTGCAGGTAGGCAGATAGTTTAGAATTTCAGTACATTTACCTGTTGCACAAGGCAACATGTGCTGTTCTGCAACTGTGTGTACTGTCTGATATTCAGCAGTTTGATGGGCAACGAGAAGATACCTGGAGTGCCTAAAATCTCCAGAAGCCTCAAGATTTTCATTATTTTCATTTTAAAAAGTCAGATAATTTGCTTCCATAAGTTGCAAGGTTTGTTTCCAAATGTCTTTACAGTTTTGAAGGACCATGCTTTTGTTTAGTAGCACCACACTGCAGATAATGCTCAATGGTCACTGCCATGCTTTGCCACGGTAAAAGTATATCTACAGGTATACCTTGGAAAATCTGGCTGTATGTTATTTTAACATTTCTGTTTGGTTCAGGATTTTGAGATGAATCTTATGAGACTGATAAGGAACTGACAGAGTTAGGAGTAGGTGATGCTACGGGTATTTGAAGAACTTGTCCATGTTCATTAATTTTCTGAATGAAGCATGTGATGTACAACAGTCAAAACAGGACTTAAGTCAGCCATTTCAATTCCCCAGCATGCAGGAGCAAAAATTCACTTGGACTGGGTACAATACTGAAATCTGCAATTAGAAGCACACTAAAACATTAACGCAGTGGCTAGTTTAATTTTTGTTTCTAAATTTAAGTTGATGACCCATCTAGCACACAAGTGACCAACGTGTTGAGAAACACTGCTTTTATATATAGAAATAATCTGAATAAGAACATAAACAATAAGCTGGTTAAGTTTGATGCTGGTACTGAACTAGGTAGAAGGGAAGATAATGGAGAATCAGCTAAATTTTTATAGAAGGACTTGGGCAGCATACAGACTTGGACAGATTTGAGGTGGATGAAATTAATGTCAGTAAAATGTCAAGTACTGAATAAAGGAAGTAAAAATGTTACATTTCAGTACACAATGGGAGATATGAAACTTAAGAACACCTTATGAGAAGGGCCTAGAAGTCATGGTGGACTCATCACGATCAACAACCAGACACCATACAGAAGCCATTAAGAAGGCTAACAGAATATTAACTTATATAGCATAACGTGCAGAATATTGGCGGAGGGAGGCTAAGCTTACGTTAGATAATAAACTAGTGAGGCCTCAGCTGCAGTACTGTGTTCATATCTGGCCTCCGTACTGAAAAGACACAGCAGCACTGGAGAAGTCCAGAGAGGAAAGAGCTACAAGGAGAGACTGATGAAAGTGGAGGGGTCTGAATATGAATAATTTCTGAATCTACTGTAGGGTTGCCCAAAATTGTTTGTCTCAACACCTTTTTTTTTTTAAAAATGATGAAAGGAATTAGTATAGTGAATTTCAGATATTCATTTAAATTAGGTTCTCCAACAAGAACAAAGGGGCACATATTGAAATGTGTTAAGGAAAGATTTTGCACAAACGATTGAAAGGTTTTGTTCACACAGAGAACCATAGATATACTGAATAAATGACCAAACACTGTGGTTGAGAGAAGGCCTTTAGGGACACTCAAAACTTGGTGTTATTTTGGAGAAACTAGATGGACAGGATTATTAAGCTTTGTTGGTCTGAATGTTCCGTTTTCATCATAGCTGTTTTAATGTTCTAATTGGCACACCTCCCATTTTTGCAAGACTTCTCATATTAAATAGGTTGTACAGTAAAACAAATATACAGTCAACCCTTGATATACGACTGGCCTGACATGCGAACAACTTGATTTACGACCAAAATTTTTGTTTTGATTTATGACCAACATCTTGCGTTACAACCTGAATGCGGTCACGTGTATCCACTTGCGCGATTGTAAACAAACAGCCGAGAGCATTTGAATGCGTCAGTCGGAGCCCAGATACATGTGTTTGTGGACGTAATTTCGGTCAGTGCAGTGATTTATATATTTTTTTTCGATAATTGCTAAGGAAGGAAGAGAAGGTAACGAAGGTAAAGAAAGTGATCACAATCGAAACGAAGAAGGAAATTGTGTGGAAATATGAGAGTGGTGTTCGTGTGACCGATCTCGCTAATAGGTACAGCATGTTGAAATCCACCATCTCGACAATTTTACAAACAAAAGATTTGCATAAGGAGGCTCCTTCCAAACAATAACCACCTTCCATTTCATTCTCCTCCTCCTCCCTTCCTGCAGCCCAAAGATGTCAAATTAAATGGTGAGTACAGTATGAAATTGTTGTTTCTGGTAGGCTAGGCACTTTTTGGTTAGTACATTAGAAAAATTATTGGTGTTTTGGTAAATTATGCACATTATACAACCCTTTTTTATTATGAAAAGGTTAAGTAAGTGTTGCTGTGGGAGGTATGGAACGCATTATGGGTATTTCCATTATTTCTTATGGGAAAAATAGTCTTGACTTAAAACCAACTTGAGTTACAACCAGCCCTCGCGAACGAATTGAATTTGTAAGTCAAGGGTCCACTGTACATTGAAGGACACTATAATGTACAAATGAGACTGCATCTGGGATATGTGTGCAGTTCTGGTCACCAGACTACAAAAAAGACATAAAAGCACTTGAAGCTGCGCTGAGGAGAGAATTTAAGGACATGCCGTACTCATAGAATTAAATGTGTAAGCAGAGGATACTGCATAGAGACCTAATCCAGATCTTCAAAAATTTCAAAGGTATTGGATAAAGTAAATCCAGCAAAATTCTTTCAACTCAATAGTGAGTCACTTACTCGAGGATACCTTTGGAAATTAAAGGGAAGTATATTTAGGACTGAAGCTAGGAAACACTTCTTTATGCAAAGAATTGTGGGACTCTGGAATAAATTATGGAGAGATGGAGTTGAAGCAGAAACCTTCACAACCTTTAAGAAGATTCTGGATGAGATACAACTTAGCTATTAGCTAAACAAATGGCCTTGATGGACTGAATGTTCTCCTGTCTTTTGTCACATTTACTTTGTTTTCACGAATAGAATAAAGTCATACACTTTTTTTTTTTTTTTTTAAACGTAGTTAAATTTGCCTTTCACCCTGTTTATGTTAACCAACACTTACTCAGAAAACACAAAAAAGGAGTACTGTTGTGAGGAAATGATGGCTATTAAAAAAAATATGATTTTCCCTATATGGAAAGGGAGAGCAGAGGTTACTGCTGCTGATTCCCAGCTCCACAGTCCTGGATTTGAAGCATGGTGTGTTTATTGACAGTTTGCATATTCTTTCCATGTTTTGCTCGCTTTTGCTCCTACAATACAAAAAACTTGCTGTGTTAAATTAATTGATGATGTTAAATTGGACTAGAATGAGAGGGTGTGTGTGTGTGTGTTTGTGCCCTCCCATCCAGATTCTTACATTGTGCCCAGTACTGATGGTATAGGCACTGGCTCTCCAGGACCCCGAATTGCATAAGTGGGTTAGAAGATTAATGGATGGATGCTGCCTATTTAATAACACCTTTGGGTAACAACCAAAGATTTTACAGTAAGTATGTTACAGTATGATTTCACAAATCCTCTCTCAATATAATGCACACTTAATTTACACTAGACAATTGACCACCATGAAAATCCTTGAACATTGCAGCAATATTAGACAGTTTTAGCAGCATACCCCTCAAATTGGTTGAAACAGCTTGCATGCTCTGTGTGGCTCAGAAAAGCTCATGAAAGTAAACTTTGGAATAACATGAACATTTCTGACTAATACTGTTTATCGATACTTTTCACAACATATTGATAGCTATAAAAATAATCTCACCAGTATGACACGCAAATTAACATCTTCTGGCATCAGGGGGTAAGCACTGGTACACTGAAGAAAGCAGAAGTTCGAATTGTGCGCTTTTACCGTCTTGTAAACACTCCTCATGGTGTTCATTGACTGCATCCCACTGGAGATCACCATGGGACGACCTGCAAAGTAAAGAAAATGTTAAGTTGCTCAATAAACTTAAATAGAAAATGTTCTTATTCCTTTCATCCATGTTTTTAAACCAGGTTTATTTTGAGCAAGATCGTGGGGAAGCTGGAACCTATTCCAGCAATAATATGGTGCAAGGCAGGAACAATCCCTGGACAAGGAGCCAATCCATGGCAGGGTGAACCACACACACACACACACACACACATACACACATATCAGGGCCAATTTAGCATTGCCAGGCCAACTAACCTGCGCATCTTTGGACTGTGGGAGGAAATCGAAGCACTCAAAGGAAACTCACATGGTCACTGGGAGAACATGCAAACTCCACGGAGGGAGCAACCAAGAAGTGAACTCTGGTCTCCTTACTGTGCCATCCAAGTTCTTAAAACACAAGTCAAAAATCTTTACAAAAAAAAAAAGGAATAAAATGTATTGGGTCACATAGTGTATTAACATCAGTAGTTTTAATCAAGTTTAACTGTGACTTTCAGGGGATATGCTCTGCTGAAAGGCAGACAAATCACCATCATTAAAGATAAAGAAAATTATTGCTATTAATACTCTATGTAGCCTAATTGTTTTTATTATTTATAACTTATAGCTGAAAAGCAATGGTAAACTAGCAAAAAAGATGCCACATTATTCATTACGAGTATGACCAATCCATTTCCACTAGCAGTACACTTCAGATGTGACAGGCAGGCTGTGTGGCCTTGTGGCTAAGAGGTTAGACGTCAATTCCCAAAGCTACTAGATCTCATGGCTTGCTGTGCATCACCAAAAACTCCCGTCACACAGGTCGGCTATCCCAGGAATTTACCAATAAACTACTGGGTAGAAAGAATGTGTGAACAAAACCAAAGTTAAGTGCTTTGTCATGGAATAACATCACAATCCATCCCGGATTGTACA
This sequence comes from Erpetoichthys calabaricus, assembly GCF_900747795.2. Classification (NCBI taxonomy): domain Eukaryota; kingdom Metazoa; phylum Chordata; class Cladistia; order Polypteriformes; family Polypteridae; genus Erpetoichthys; species Erpetoichthys calabaricus. Next base: position 180,653,775 of record NC_041400.2, read on the forward strand.
ATTGAAACTGTAGTAACTGGCGGTTGGCCACTGTTAACCTGCAATGTTTGGATTATAAAGGCCCTAAAGAAGCAGCTTCCTACAGGTCAGTATAGGTGAAGACATTAGAGTTCTCAGCATCATACAATTACAGACCGGTAGATGATGAAAGGGCTATAAGCTGCAGCATTGAGGTGCTGAGGCAAACTGTTTTGGCGACCCTACAGTGGATTCAGAAACTATTTATATTCAGACCCCTCCACTTTCTGAACACTTTGTGTTGTAGATTTAATTTTAAATGGATAGATTTGTCATATTTGTCCATAAATCTACACTTTGACATTTTGGGTTACTAAGTATAGATTGGGGCGGCACGGTAGTGCAGTGGTAGCGCTGCTGCCTCGCAGTTAGGAGACCCGGGTTCGCTTCCCGGGTCCACCCTGCGTGGAGTTTGCATGTTCTCCCCGTGTCTGCGTGGGTTTCCTCCGGGCGCTCCGGTTTCCTCCCACAGTCCAAAGACATGCAGGTTAGGTGAATTGGTGATTCTAAATTGGCCCTAGTGTGTGCTTGGTGTGTGTGTGTGGGTGTGTGTGTGTCCTGCGGTGGGTTGGCACCCTGCCCGGGATTGGTTCCCTGCCTTGTGCCCTGTGTTGGCTGGGATTGGCTCCAGCAGACCCCCGTGACCCTGTGTTCGGATTCGGCGGGTTGGAAAATGGATGGATGGAAGTATAGATTGGAAAATGCAAAAATGGAAAATGCATCCATTTAAGGTAAAATTAAATCTACAACACAAGAAAGTGGGCAGAAAGTGAAATAGTGAAAGTGAAAGTGAATACTTTCTGAATCCACTGTAACATTCTTGCTGATTCAGTTACCACTATTGCCTTGTGGCGGATGGCCGACACTTTGGTAATTTTGGTAAGGACTGGGGGAGAGAACATGCACAGGGCATAATCTCCCCTGGAGCGCTAGATTGCAGTCTCCCCTGGGTGATTCCCACAGGGCTCCATGGCAGTTGGAATTTGCTACAGCCCTGTTGGCTTCCTTAGGTACTGCGACGGGCTTCTGCCTTGCCCAGAAGTATGCTTCCAGACCACGTTAATGGGCCACCGGAAGTACTCCTAGGTGTAGGATAAAAGGAGCCAGAGTTGGGAGGTGGAGGATGAAGCTTTCCAGGAGGAGTGGAGGCAAAAAGACAAAGAAAAGAAGAGAAGAAAAGTCCTGTGTGCTATTTCCTTGACTGTGGTTGCTGTACTGTGCTTTGGTGCTGGTGGGAAATGAAGGGAAAGAGTTTCCCACATTAAAATAAAGAGCCTTTGTGTGTTCTGCACTTGTGGCTGGTGTCTGTTTGTATCGGGTTTGTGGAGCTAATGCGCCCCCTGGGGTCCACAACTTGTAATTTCTAAGTAATTTTGGATGTGTCAATCAATACATGTAAATCGGATGCAAATCACTGGTTGTAGCTGCTGGTAGGTAAGGCAGGATCGAGCATGGGTCAAACGCATGCTAAAAGAAATCTCTTAGTCCAAAAGTTCGTTTTAAAAGTTTTAGTGAAAATTCAAAGCAAACAGTCCACATATGAAGAACAAAGAAAAAAGAGCAACACGTGAACAATCTTGGGTGAGTTAGTCATTCATTTGATTAAGTCTTTTCAGCCACTCATGTTCTGGCTTTAACAGGAAGTTTGGGCCTTGAATCCATGTCTTTCTTTTGATAAAGCTTTCTACGGTTGATCTTCTTGATGCCTGGTCTGCTGGATTTAGTGCAGATGTGACATACCTCCATTGCAAGGGCTGTGAGTGCTCCCTTATCACTGTAACTCTGTTGGTGACAAAGGTTTTGTAGCGAGCACTTTCATTTGTAATGTACCTTAATACAGTGGTGCTGTCAGTCCAAAAGGTTGACTCTTGCAGGTGAATTTGCAGTTAGTGTTTTAGCATCGTATCTATTTTGACTGCTACCACAGATGCTGTTAATTCTAACCATGGTATAGTGACATGTTTCAGTAGTGCCACTCGTGATTTCCCCATTAGAAATGAACAGTGTCTCTTATGTTCTTTATTAGATAGGAGAAGGCATGAAACAGTGACATATCCGTCATTAGAAGCGTTTCCAAAATGATGCATTTGTGCTGACATTATGTGACCAAATCCAATTGGTTTAATGCACCTGTCTACATTGTAATCCACAAGTAGCTGCAAATCGTCCATGCATTTTTTCCATTGCTGGACATACTTAAACTTCCACTTCTTCATCCCATCCATATTTCTCTTTACATAGTTCTCTTAAAATAAGTTTAGCAGGCAATATAACTGGTGCTAAGAATCCAAGTAGATCATATATTGAACTGACCATTGACAGAATACCATGTCTTGTAGCAGACTTATCTTGAAGCTTTACCTAGACCGTAAAACTGTCAGTTTGTGTGCACCATTGAATGCCTAAGGCTCTCTCAACTGGTAACAAATCATAGCTTAAGTCTAAGTCCTTTTGATCAATAGCCCTGTCTTCTTTGGGTATGGACAATAAGACTGCTTGGCTAGACTGCTTGGCTATTACTCACCCATTTGGTAAGGTGAAACTCTCCCTTGAAACACACGGCTTGAAGATCTTTGGCCAATTTTATGGCTTATTCTTCTGCTTCTGTAACAACTGACTTTAACACTAGAATCCCTGAAGCCAACGAAAAAACTTGTAATTCCGGGACACCTTAAATTCACTTGCACCTCTCCATTAGTGTCTTTTATGTTGTAAATGTGTCCATTAGTACAAGTAGCAAGCAGAATGCTGTCCCATCCCCACCACCGCCGCAGCTCAACTCAGGCAAAAAGTTCTCCCAGCTCAAGTCTTGTTTATCTGGGTGTGAGGTGCCTGGGATTTCTATAAGGTAAATAATATATCGTTATTTTGGAACACATTCATTTCACCTGTGTTCCATGTCTATAACAATTTCTGTAAACGTAGGACGACAGGAAATGCGATAAATGAAACAAATGTTGAACATATACCTAAAACAAACTTTTTCCATGTTATAGTACTAATGACAAAATTTTGACATGAAGTGTATAATGTGTGAAGACTGAAGTCCAAATATCAAATAAACACTTTGACAAAAGGTACACGTATAACAAGTGCGCTTTTATTCAAAAATATAACCGAAGTAAAAGAAATTGGGTTAATGAATGATGCTGACACGACTGCTTGGGTGGTGCAGCGGTAAGAACTGCTGACTCATAATCAAGAGGTTGCGGGTTTGAGTTCGACCGCTTCCCAGAATTACCGTTTTGAGTAGTGAGCTGCTCTTATTGTTACTATTATAAAATAAAAACATACATTTTGATTTGAGTCTGTAACAGCCGGTGTAAATTTACGGCACTTGTAAAGGTTAGTGTTTTGGTTTTTTTTTTCCAGTTTTTTTTTTTCAGTCACGTTCACACTTTCCCTGATCTGACAATGCTGTTTACAAATAAAGATGTGCTATAACAGAGGTGAACTCAGATGAGGATGATGGTTCTACATTGGAAGCCCTCCCCGTAAGAAACATCCACTCACACATAAGAACAACGCAGCTGCACCAGGCGTAAAGGTGAAAGATGGCACCGTTTGGATGCAGCAAGAGGTCAACATTGTCCTGCCAGTGGATATTATTGGTCAACCTGCCATGTATGTCCTTCAACAAAACAGCAGGGCATGCCGAGCTTGCCAAGGTATCGTGCAAAGTTCTGTTTGTTGATTATGTTTGGTGATAGTTTTTATATGAAAAACATTTATATGTTACTTATTATAAAAGCCACATCGAATGTTATTTACCTTGATTTATTTACTTATCATCCTACAGTGTAAAGTCACAAGTAGACTGCAGTTTTATTATACACGTACCTTTTGTGAGAGTGTGTATTTGATATTTGGACTTTAGTCTGCACACAACATGTCAAAATTTTGTCGTTAGTACTATAACATGGAAATAGTTTGTTTTAGGTATGTGTTCAACATTTCTTGCATTTCCTGTCATCTTACATTTACATAGATTGTTATAGACATGGAACACAGATGAAATGAATGTGTTCCAAAATAATGATATATTATTTACCCTATACAACTCCAGGCACCTCACACCAAGATAAAACAGACTTGAGCTGGGAGAGCTTTTTGCCCGAGTTGAGCTGTGGCGTGGGGGGGGGTGGGGGGGGGGGTGGGGTCGGGATGGAACAGCAGGCTGCTGATCGACACATTTACAAAACAAAAGATGCTAATGGAGAAGTGAGAAGGAATTTAAGATGGCCCAGTATTAAGAGTTTTTTTTTTTTTTGTAGGCTTCAGGGATTCTAGTGTTAAACAGTCATTAACATTGAAATTGTGATGCACAATGTTAATTGCTTCTTCAGGAGCTGTGCATCTAGCATCCTCAGCTATTCTTCGTAGAGAATAAGAGGCACAACTGGATGAGGAAGTAGCACCAAAAAGATATACTGTCATTTTGTATTCCTCTAGTCCATTGTTTAGATTACCTTCAGGCCACCACAGGAAATGAAGAAGATCAGTATCTTCATCTGGAACATTCACTTGATAAAATGTTGGTTTAATTAATATCTGCCATTAATGCAACTGGCTGCTCTCTGAATCTTGTAAGAACTCCAATGAGAGTATTAGTTAAGTCAGGTCCTTTCAGCAACTGTTCACTCAGTGAGAAGCCTCGGTAAGTGGCTGAGACAAAATCCACTCTAATTTTATTTTTCTTTGATGATATACTCTGGGGTGAGGAATGTACCTCACTCTCTCTTATTTGAGTGACAACTGTTCTGTAGGTACTCTAATAGCATAACCTTTGTCTAAAATGTCCTGCATGAAACTTTTGCAATCCTCATGGAAAACTGGGTTCCTTTTAAGTTTTCTCTTGAGGCCAATAGCATGCTGTTCTGCAATGCAACGATTGTTTGGCATTTTAAGTGTCTAATCGTTTAAGGCAGATTAATCCACTAACTTTGCAGGCTATATGTATGAACTTCATGTCCTCCTGTGACTTTTCCTCTTTCTCTTCACAGCTGTGCTCTGGAAAGTCTATAGTGTTTTGCTGGTGTAACATTTGTTCTGTTCCCATTACTGACACAAGATTGATTGTGCAACTTGTAGTCCTTCATGTCTGTCCCCTTTATTAGGCCATTAACAATCCATCCAGAGGCCATCTTCACAGCATAAAGACCTTCACCTCTACTGTATGACTTGGCATGGCTCTAGGGACATTTGTACCTATTAAACAAGTCGACTTCTAAGATTAAGAATGCTAAGATTTGCACTGGGTGTGAGGAGGATGGATAGGATTAGAAATGAGGACATTAGAGGGTCAGCTCAAGTTGGACAGTTGGGAGACAAATTCAGAGTGGCGAGATTGCGTTGGTTTAGACATGTGAAGAGGAGAGATGCTGAGTATATTGGGAGAAGGATGTTAACGATAGAGCTGCCAGGGAAGAGGAAAAGAGGAAGGCCTAAGAGAAGGTTTATGGATGTGGTGAGACAGGACATGCATGTGATGAGTGTAACAGAGCAAGATGCAGAGAACAGAAAGATATGGAAGAAGATGATCTGCCATGGCAACCCCTAACAGGAGCAGCCAAAAGAAGAAGAACAATCTTGGGTAGATACACATCCTTGAGATATGACCACCTGGTGATATTCTCTTGCATTGGGATGTTCTCCCTTTTCAATGGTATAAAGTTCAGTGTGTAAACCTCCAGCAATTCGATAAATATGTTTTCATCCACCCCACAAACCTGTAAATCCAATAAAATGTGCTGATGTGGATTTCAGCTTTTCTTCCAGGGTGATTTCATTGCTCTTGTAAGCTTTCTGTGCAGAACGTAGATGTACTGCCAGAGTCTATCAGAGCATATATTTCTACACATCTTTCTCCTATTTTAGACTTAACTTTAACTGGGACCACAGCTAGGACACACTCTTTACTGGCCCCAGTAGCAGTGCACATCTCTAATGGTTCGACAGAAACATACGAAGAAGAAATATTCTTCTTTTCTGACTCTGTGTGCTCCTTTTTACTGGGCATGGCTTTATTGTCTTTGTTCATGTGCTAAATGACTGGGTGTGACTGAGAACATATTTGACATTCAATTTTTCTACACAGTTTTGATTAAGACGACCTTGCTTAAGGCAATTTAAAGCATAAGCCTTTAGATTTCAAAAAGTAAATTCTATTTTCATACTTTAGTCCCATTGAACTTACTGCATTCAACAAGTGCGTGAAATTCGTTGCAAAATAGACAAGGATTACCGATTGCACAAACAGCCATCTGTCTTTTCAACTTAGGTGTCTGGAATCCCCCTTCAGCGACAGCAAAGTTTGTAGTAGAACTGCTTTTTCTCACGCCACATTTCAGCGGAAGCTTCCTTTGATCACTATTTTGCATTTCTTTCTTGAAAGCATGACTTTGATTGATTGCACTGTACACAGGATGTAAGGCTATTGTAGCCTGTTGTTCCAGAAAGTCAACTAGGTCAGCGAGAAGTGGGCCTTTGTTTTCTTTACATTTAATCTCCCAACCTGCACACTGCCAACATCCTTGCGGTTCTTGGGGAAGCTTTGAGGTTATAATATGAAGATTTGCACTGTTCACAAACTCATTACCATTCTTCATGCTGGACATAAAGCTCATACAGTTGCAAAGAGAGATTGCATATTCCCTCAGACCTCCTCCATCATCCGGTTTTATTTGTAGCCACTTCTTGACTTTCTTCATGTATGCATCGACTATTTGCAGCTGGTTTCCATAAAAAGTCTCAAGCTTCTTCCTGGCTCTACTGTAGCCTTCCGCCAGCGGCAGGTATGCACAGCCTTCAACAATTTCACAAAGTGAACCTGTGGTAAATTTTGCTAGGAATTCTAATTTATCTCTGGGGTTATCCACCACCTCACCAACAGCACGGTCAAATGCCCTGAAAAAGTTCACATAGACCAATGGGTCACCATCAAATACTGGGACCTTTCTAGTGCATAGTACTTGCACCTTATTTTGCTGCTCATAGTGTTCCTGGTGAGGTTCATGTTCACATTCATTAGTATACAAAAAACTATAAACACTTGCACTGTATGGCTCTTCATTCCTCTCATCTGGTTTCTCATGAACATTATAGGGATTTGGTTTACTTGGAATAAAAGTGTGTCCTTTAAGAGCTTTCAGTCTTGCATTGGATTCTGCAATTGCTGCTTCTAATGTCAGTTGATCTCTTTTTTTTCTTTAATTGTGGTTTTTCAAATTCTCTTTTGGCTCTCAAATGTGCCTCTTCAGGTTCTCTTTTGGCTCTCAACGGTGCCTCTTCTTTATCTATATCCTGCTGCCTTTTTTGAGTCTCAGCCCTGGCTAACAGCACTGTGTGCACTGCCCCTTGAGTCCTGAGGACACTAACTGAGGTAGATGTTGAACCTGCTTGACTTTTAGCTTATGCAGAGACTTGGAAGATACTGTTGGCAGGAGTGACATCGTCAATAAATCTGCACCCAGTGAACTGGTTTGCAGAATCGGGTAGCAGCTTAGGGATGCTTTTATTTTGACACGTTTCCGTAACCCATTCCACTCTCTTTCCAACAAATGCATGCAAAGTCTTCAATTTAGCATCAAAACCTTTACATAGTCTTTTTCATTTGTCTTCATCACTTTGCACTGAGAGTAGTTAATCATTTAACCTTTTATATTCTGTTCTCAAGGTGCAGAAATCTGTCTCAATAATTGTGCTTATTTTTTCATAGTTAGATTCATTTTTCCCCTAAAGTCTTTACATACTCCGTCAAACTGAATAACTGTCCATCTTTTTCATTTATTTCCGACTGAATATCAACACATGGTTCTGAAGGGTTGGCAAGTAACACGCGTTCAGATATTAACCTGAGCTGCTCGCTGTCATCATGGAGATGATCCCCCATTGTTGCATCACAGTCGTCGGGATGACCACTCAGGCTTCTGCATGGAGATGTCATTTCGATCATGTACCAGGACAGGCTCCCTTTAGGGTATTTAAATTCTTTTATCTTAGTTTATACACTCATACAAGGAGCGCTTACAGTTCTTTCAAATGTTCAACTCCGATCAAACGACGTGCCAAAGCATACAAAGGTTAAGGTACCTGTGAGTCTTTTGAATTATCGCTGTTTTCTTCCATTGTGGGCCAATGTCAGGCTTAAACAGGAAGGTTTTAAAGTTTTAGTGCAGCTGATGGTAGGTAAGGCAGGATCAAGCACGGGTCAAACATATGCCGAAAGAAATCTCTTAGTCCAAAAGTTTGTTTTAAAAGATTAAGTGAAAATTCAAAGCAAACAATCCACATTAGAATAGAGAAAAAAGGTAGTTACACACGTAGAATAAAAAGAAAAGCAAAAAAAAAAAAAAAATGGGAAAAAATGTCTCTTCCCTAAGCTTAGCCTCTTCTTGTTAAACTTCACTTGTTTTTTATACTAAAAGATACTTTACTTCACCCTCAGTATGTTCTATACATATGGCGCTGCACATTCAATAGAGAAAGTTGCATTACATACTTTTGGGCACATTAAGACACAGTTTGAAACCGTGTGCCCTCCATGCCTTACTTACGGCAAGGCAGGTCACTAAATGAGACTAATTTGTAGTCAGAGGGACAAGAAACAGTTAGAATATACCAATTCAGTTCAGCTTGTGGGGGATGTAAGAACCTCTCTTAGACTATGCACTTTTTTATGGGCAAACACTTAAGTTAACTAAGCAAATGCTTCTATCTAGAAATAACTAGCTCTTACACTGATATTAAGGTGAAGAAGGAAATACCATTAAAAATGTAATTTACTGAGACAAGCTAATTCAAACGTAATTCAACATTTACCAATCCTGGCACGAGCCTTCACGGCCCTTGGTTTGATTCTTAATATGACTACGGTCTCTGCGGTCAACAATCTAGATGAGAACAGGCCATTCAGCCCAACTAAGTTTAATTCTTCTAAATGGATTCTTCTAATTCGCTTAATTCTTCCAAGGATACATCAAGTCTAGTTTTGAAAATCCCTTAAGTCTTATTGTATACCACGCTACTTGGTAGCTTATTCCAAGTGTCTATAGTTCTCTTTATAAAGAAAAACGTCCTAATGTTTATGCGAAATTTACCCTTAACAAGTTTCCAACTGTGTCCCTGTGTTCTTGATGAACTAATTTTAAAATAACAGTCTTGATCCACTGGACTAATTCCCTTCATCCATCCATCCATTTTCCAACCCGCTGAATCCGAACACAGGGTCAAGGGGGTCTGCTGGAGCAAATCCCAGCCAACACAGGGCGCAAGGCAGGCACCAATCCCGGGCAGGGCACCAAACCACCGCAGGACACAAACACCCACACACCAAGCACACACTAGGGCCAATTTGTAATTGCCAATCCACTTAACTTGCATGTGTTTGGACTGTGGGAAAAAAACGGAGCTCCCAGAGAAGACCCACGCAGACACAGGGAGAACATGCAAACTCCACGCAGGGAAGACCCGGGAAGCAAACCCAGGTTGAGTGTCAAACAAGCCAAAAAAAAATCAGTGGGATTCAATGTTGTATAATAATAAAATGTGAATTCTTTTAGGCGCTGTGTCTCTACTGTGTGGCCACATGAGAGTTTTGACTGGAGTCACGCATGCTTGCTATTCAAGTTCTTCCCAGGTATGTGATACCACCCTGGGCTGAGAGAGGGCGCTGTCACCAACTGCCTTGTCACTTTCTTCCTCTCCAGTGCTGAGAAACTGCCCAGTGAGGGCCACTGACTCCACCCTTTCCAGTCCCTAGGCTTTAAATGGGTGACCACCAGGAAGGAGGCATCACCTGACAGAGAGATGGCCTGCGTGAAGGAGCTCCGCAAATATACATCCAGTGATAAAGCCTGATTAGTGGCAGCCATGCATCTTACATGGCGACTGTCTTTGTTTTCATTTTCACGCCATCATGAGTTTGTTTTGTTTACATGTTGTTTGACTTATTTTTACCTTCAGATATTCCTATCCAAATCATTTAAATATATTAAAAACAGCAGTGGCCCCTGCGCTGACCTCTGCTGGTCACCACTCTTAACATCAGCCAATTCTAATAAGGTCCCTCGCACCATCACCCTCTGCTTTCTGTGTCTGAGCCAATTCTGCACCCACCTAAAAACATCACTCTGAACTCCCACTTCTTTTAGTTTGATGCCCAACCTCTCATGTGGCACTTTATCAAATGCTTTCTGTATTCCTCCATGTGTCCTCAAGTGCTATTCCTGAGGTACTCTGAATTTTCCCCACATCCTACACATGCACCCTGGGTAAACTGGAGGCTGTAAATTGGCCTGGTATGACTAAATTTGGGTATGTGCGGCTAGCAAAAGACTTTTATCCTCTGGCACTTTGTGACCACATAATGGCAGAAATGCCTTAAAATACTGGATGAATGAAATGAATGATTTCAGTAAAAATAATCACAGTGTTCGCCAAATGCTCAACCACATCAATGATGTCTCAGACTTACTTCATGGGTACTGACCACTTAAACATACTGTATGCATTCACAATAATCAAGTTACCTTTGTCAGTTATCTACTACACATTACAGACAGCTGTGAATAAAACGTTTTATCAGTAACTGTGCATTTTATCAAATTTCAAGCTTTCAGTCTGAAGATATCATGTTAGTTTAGATTAGATAAAGTTCATTAATCCCAGGGAGAATTTCAAAAGCATACAGCAGCAGGAACATAAAAAACAAGGATACAGACTCACTGGACAAATAATACAGCCAATCAATCAATAATAAATAAACCCTAACCCTAACCCTAATAAACAATAATAAATAAATGAAACAAGTACATCGGGTGGAAGCATGAACTGCCTGATAGCAGTGGGCAGAAAAGACCCCCAGAGGCACTTTTTAGCACATTGTGGTGGAATAAGCCAGTGGCTAAAAGTGCTCGAGGAGAGCGTCTCCTGGAGGGGATGGAGAGGATTTTTTCATGAGGGCATCCAATTTTGCCATCATCCTTTTTTTTTCTCCACAACAGCTTCCATTGTGTCCAGGGTTTGCCCTGTGATGAAGCAGGCTTTCCTGATAAGTTTGTTCACATATTGTAATTCTTTTGTGCTCAGGTTGCTTCCCCTGGAGACTGCAGCATAGAACACCACACTGGCTACTGTGGACTGGCAGAACATTTCCAGCAGCTTGCCGTGCATATTAAAAGACCTGACCAGGTCCATACTGCTTTGGCCCCTCTTCTACGGGGCCACTGTGTTGTCTGACCAGTTTAGTTTGTTGTTCATGTGAACCTCCAGGTATTTGTAGCTCTGCACCACTTCCATGTCCTCCATCTGAGTAGTGACTGGTCTCAGAGGCTCCTTGGATGTCCACCACCAGCTCTTTTACATTGCTGATATTGAGTTACAGGTTGTTGTCCCTGCACCACAAGACAAAGTCCTCCATGACTTCCCTGTATTTTGACTTGTCTCCATTATTAATACAGCCTAGGATGGACTAGTCATCTGAAAATTTCTGTAGATGGCAAATGTTGGTGCCGTGATGGAAGTCTCTTGTTTGGAGGGTTAACAGGAAGGGAGACAGGACTGTTCCCTGAGGTGCTCCAGTATTACACACCACCATTTCAGATACACACTCTTTGAGTGTCACAAACCGCTGTCTGAGGGTCACGTAGTCCGTAATTCAGGAGATTGTTTGAGCATTAACATTAAAAGTCTTGAGCTTTTTCCCCAGTCGATGTGGCAGAAAGGTATTAGAAGCACTGGAAAAGTCAAAGAACATTATCTAGACTGTGGTACCAGCTTTGTCCAAGTGGGAGTGGGCTCTGTGGAGCATGTAAATGACAGCATCCTCCACACCTACAGTATGTGTGCATGATAGGCAAACTGCAGAGGATCCAGATGTTCTGAGACCAGGTGTTACAGGTATTTTAGGACCAGCCTCTCACAGGTCTTCACAAGGTATAAAATAAGAGCAACTGGTCTGAAGTCTGAAGACCAATGCAATGCCGTTTCTTTGGCATTAGGACCACATAGGATGTTTTCTACAGCTGGGGAACTGTCTGCTCTTGTATCCTGATTCACTCTAGTCTTACTTATTAAACCTGTAAGTGTAGAAGAGATAAACTTGTTCCATAAATCTTCTGTCGTCAATATTTAAAACAGAAACCCCACATATGTTACAGTCTGTTTAAGCCAGGGTTCCTCCCCAACTTGTGTTTAAATTTCATCTTTTTGGTCTTCTTTGCTCATATTTCATCCTAACATGCAAGTTATTATTGTTAGCTCGTTATAATTTCTGTCTAATTATATATTTTCTATTCATTTAGTTTCAACATGTCTAATTATATTTTCTGATATTCCTTATTGTATTTTCTGGATGGATCCCCACCTAAAGGACGTGTCACCCTTTCATCATGATTAAGGTTCCACACCCACCCAATAAAGGCAGACTGGGAAGTAAAGTCCCACCGTTCATTTGAATGTGCTCTGGTGGATTTTAGTGGGTCTCATAATATTTGTGTTTTCACGGATTTTGTTTTGCTCCAATTTTCAACTTATCTTGCTCTGTCTATTGGATCATTCTGGTGGGTTCTGTTTTGGAACATCAATACTTTGGGTACCCTTTTAGACAAGTCCTCCCCTCTTATTTTTTTTCTCCTGTTAAGTATTTTTGTTGTCTTTTACTTTGTGGCAGCGCTACATACATATACTGTAAATGATTATTTACATCCAGTGACAAAATGTTGATCGTAGCAGCCCTTTTGAATGTACATGTAAAGGTCATTGCCCATTAACAGGAGACGAGATGGGATGTTAGGACTTTAGAACATTTTACCTCTCTGCTGATAACATTTCTGGTTTGCCTCATACATCTGTTCCAGCCATCTGGATTTAAAGCTCTGCTATGCAAAGCCTAGTTTATACAGTACATTCAATTTGAACACCAGTACCATGACGACAGTTTGAACCACTTTCTAACACTGAAAACGTCCAGACATCAGTCTTCCGCTGCCCTGGAATTTACCCCGTTCATCTCACTGTTGATTAAGCAGTCAGTATGGTGGGTAACTGAACCATTATTCTTGGCAGTGCTCCTGTGGCTTGCTGCATCTTTTTAACACGCATGGTGAGATCATTCTGCTTGCTTTTCTTGGGGATTTTGTTGTCTGCTTTTCATTTTTAAATAGTTACCACCGCATAAATTAAAGGCAGGTTTAGGCCAGCTTTAGAAATGAATCAACATTGCTTCTTTCATTATCCATTTAAAAACTGGACTTTTGTTTTGCACATCAGTCGTGGACTTTGTATTTGAGATTTATTTGATTTATATGTGTATTACGGGTGGAGTTTTGGTGGGTAATACAGTCTGTTTTGTGCATTGCTAATTGTCACTTATGGCCTGTTTATTTAAGTGCTAGTTTTTGTTTAATATATGTATGTTCTGTTTAATATCATTTATTCAATTTAATATATTCTCTAGTTTCTACTTTCATACTGCTAAAAGTTGCTTTACTTGTTGGCATGGACGTGAGGCTGGATATGGTACGATATTGGAAAAGTCCAAACATACAGTAGCTTAGATTCCTACTGGGAAATGGTCAGTGTGGTGAAATCATTAGTTTTATTTTTTGAGTGAGTCACTATAGCTTCTCTTCAAATAAATCCGCCTTTCATAAAGATTTTTCATTGCCTTGCTCTGTACAAGCCAGGGGTTGACTGTAATCCCCTCCCTAATGGGGCATTTTTGTAGTTTGGGATATTTCAGAATATATTTCTGAACTTTTGAGAGTTAGGCACATTTTAGCCCAGGGGTAGGCCAAGTCCAGCCACTCAAGTGGAAGCTAGGCTACCTTTCCATGCACTTTATCTGGGCTGGCTGACAGGAGTAAGGCCTGCTCCGCTGGCTATTTCTGAAGGGCTCACAACACATGTCTATTGTGTGTGAGTAATCACAACAACAGAAATTTAGAGTTTAAATACTATGGCTCTTACTTTTTAAGCTCATTGGTTTAATCTTACCTTTCTTTGCTGTTTTTTCTATGTAAGGCAAGTTGTTGGTGTCCCCAGATCCAACTTTAAAAAAGGGAACATTAAGTTCATGAAGAAACTCAACTGCCATCTGCAAAGAAAAAAATGGCTTTGGTGAGATCAAATACAGAAGGTCAATTTTAATAACCTGACCTTAGTCTACAAGATGGACTTCATTTTGTTTTGGCACAATGCAATGGTGATTACACATTAAAGAATTATGGTGCCCTGTACACGAGAACACAGGCAAGTAAACAAGTTGAATTTCCTGGCTATAATTAACATTGCTAAATTAAAAAGAATATTAATATTCTAATTAGACTGACTGCAGGACTAAGAGGTGTATGAGCTATGAGGAGAGAATGAGGGAGTTGAACCTTTTCAAATTAAGAAGTGCTGTGTTTGAAGTGTTTAAAATTATGAAATGAATAGTACAGTCGATCCTGGCTGTTAATTTCAAGTAAACTCTGCAGCAAGAACACAATAAGGGCAAACTTATTAAGGGAATATTTTGCACCATCGTTAGAAAGTATTTTTTTCATGCAAAGAACCATACAGTAGAAACATGGAATAAATTACCAAGTAGTGTGTTGGAAAGGAGGATCTCAATTTGATGTTAGTTTCGACAATTGGGTGAATATGATGGATGAGCTTGTTATCCTGAATGCCTTTTCTTGTTAAAATTTTTCTAATATTCTAATTTATTCATAAGTTCATGCAGGAAAGTTAAGAAATACAGTGAGTATACCCTCTTTAAATTCTGCGACTTTACATATTTGGGTATATGTAACAATTATCAAGCTTCCACAAAGTGCTAAAATTTGATCAGTCTTACCTCAAATGACAAAAAACACTTAAAATATTTTACTTTTTACATCTTTTTTCAAACACATTTCACATTTTATTGTTATCATTCAATCACAATGCATTTAATTTGGTTTATTTGAAAAAAAAAAAAAAAAACTTTTTGAAGTCAAAGTGAAAACAGAGCTCTGCAGAGTGGATGAATAGCAAATATAACACATAAAATAAATGTCCACTAGTTTGCTTAACAGCTAGCAAGAGTTTTATTTTTATTTATTTATTTATTGTGGTGATTTTGACGTAATAAAGAATAAATGTTGGACATAACAAAGAAACAAATTTCCTTGGTTTTATCTGTTCCGACATAATTATTTTAGAAGTCTTAATTCAGATGCAATTCTGCAAATTAATGTCATGCTACTATGTTTATTTATTTTATTTTTTTAGAGAAAAGGGTCATTCTCCTAGCTGCCCCACCACAAAAGACACATTTGTTTACTATGGGACCATAGTGGTCTTATTGCTGTCTACTTCTAGAAGTCTTCTGGTCGCAATACTCTAAGAAAGACTTGAAGTTATGCAGAAAATTGCAGCTACATCGATCTCAGGACTTCAGCACATGTTGTACTCTGAAAGGGAATTAAACTTGTTTATTGTCGAGCAGAGGAGGCCATATGGGGACCTAATCCAGGTCTTTAAAACTCTCAAAGACTTTGATAAAGTAGATCCAGCTGAATTCTTTCAGCTAAATGGCAAATCACATACTCAAGGACACCGATGGAAATTAAGCTGAAGTGCATTTAAGACTGAAGCCAGGCAACCACTTCTTTACTCTAAGAGTTGTGGAAATCTGGAACAAACTAAAAGACAAAACCTTGACAACCTTTAAGACGTATTTGGATGAGAAATTGGAACAGCTTAGCTATCAGCTAAACAAGTGGCCTTGATGGACTGAATGGTCTCCTCTTGTTGATCAAATTTCTTATGTTAAATTGTGTATCATTGTAGCAGTGCTACTATCAGTTAAAACTGCATCTCCTAGCAGTCCCTGCAGGGGCTGTTGGGGTCAAAGGTGGTCAGAGGGGTTTAAAATGAGGGCAGGTGTCCAAGGGAAGAAAAGTGTGTTTTTTGTAGTTGTATTTTCTGTTTCGTTACCCGTCAGACTGCCTTCTGTTAAGCCATATTTAATCGCTGTGTCCTGGATTGTATTCGTTGTTGGGATCTGGATTGTCTGTCTACCTTTGTGCTGAAGACTGTGGATTCATGGCTTTCCCGCAAGTAAAGGAGCACTCCTGAACCATCCATCTCTCTTCACCCGTACAGTGTCTACTGGTAGGACTGTTTTTCATTCCCTTACAACATACAGATCTCTAGACTTACTCTCGTCATTTCTCATTACATCCGGTGTGGTATTCCATGGACTTTGCTGTGTGGTGTTTGTGTTTATATGTTTATTGTAATTTCGCCGTAGGGGTGCAGGGGTGGTATTAATTATATTATTTAATTTCATTACATTCTTTAATTGTTGTTATTCCCCAGTGTGCTGTATTTTGTCTCTGTTTTTGAGTGTGTGTGGGTGGGCCAAGGCTGGGAGCGTCCCTGGGATCCTCTATAAAAAATAAATAAATCACCGTCATCTTGACGGTGTGAATCTTAGTCGGCACTGGACCGCTACATCATGATGTGAGAAGTACAAGTCAAAGGAGGATTTGCGTAAGTTACAAGGTGAAGCCTCACCTGGAGTATTCTGTGCAGCTTTGGTCTTACAAAAACCACCTATCAGCACTGCGGAAAGTCCAGAGAGAGCAACTAGGCTGATTCTGAGACTAAGATGTTTGAGCAATAAGGAGAAATTGAAAGAGTTGAACCTTTTCAGTTTAATCAATTGGAGAAGAAGGGGTGACATAACTGAATTGTTATGAAATGAATTAGTACCTGTGCATCAAGACTGTTAATTTAAAATGATTAGCAAACAGGGACATAGTTGGACACTTGCTAGGGGCAGATTTTGCACAAACGTTAGATCTTCTCTTTTCCTTCACAGAAAAAACTATGGACACAGAGTAAACTAGCAAGTAGTGCAGTGGAGCATAGGACTTTAGAACTGCAGAAATTAGGATAGAATTGGAGAGTACTGCTGGGCTGAATGGCCTGTTCTCATCACAATTGTTTTAATGTTCTAAAGAAATTGTGGTCCTGTGCTCATTTCATAGTTGGCACTTAAGGATAAAGGAGCCAGAACATTTCACTTTTCCAATATTGTAATGTACAGTACATCCAGGGTGGTAGAACACGGTTAGACATATTTATTGTGCCATGTGAGTTGGGATTCACTTTACAATGATTTTGCTGCAAGGAATTTTTCACCATGCCTGCACAACATACATTACAAATACAACCACTAAAATTTAACGCAGAAGCAAACTTGTAGGTAACAATTTAGTTTAGGTCCTGCAAATCTGCACCTATTTCTTATTTACTCTTATGCAACAAGACCTTAACAATGGCTTCTTTGGGTACTCATAACACTTCTAAAACATCAGTAGACCGGTTATTCAACTATGAGCAGTGTGGCATATGGAGATGATGGAGAAATGACTTGTTAATATGAAGGATTCAAAGGTCTTATACTAAATACAGTATGTAATATCAACAGAAACGTGTTCTGAAAATGAAGCAAATACGTCCACGTAGCAAACAATAATCAAAATTTTCTTTCAGAACTTAAAAATATACTACTGTATCTACAGAATGGAAGTCATTCAGAGAAAACACTCCAGGGCCTCTAAATATGATAATAAATGGGACTGTTGTATTTCTGTAATCACATAAAAAAGCTGAACTAATGATCTGAAAGGCCTATGGAACAAATAAATGATGACCTTACAACAACTGCCAACAAACCTCACTTAAACGTCTTTGGGGATGTGTGAAGTAAACATATGGGGAGAAGGTTCAAAATCCACAGAGACAAAACATCCGGCACAGAACTCAAACCCAGTATGTTGAACCTGTGACGTGGCAGTGATACGCACTGCACCAGTGTGCTGTCCTTGTGATAATCATGTTTTAATTTTGATCTAACAACACCTCATTGTTTAACACAGGGGTCCCCAACTCTGGTTCTGGAGGACCCCCAGTGGCTACAGGTTTTCATTCTAACCAATTTCTTAATTAGTGACATGTTTTTGCTGCTAATTAACTTCTTTTGAATTAATTTTGATTGAATTGCTTTTTAAAAGATTTGTTCCCCTGAATGTCTTCATCGTTCCTCTCAATTGCTTCATTTCTTTCCTTAAATGGCACTCAAACAGAAATGAAATGTGAAGTGAGTGAGCCAACAGAAGACCAACTAAGTCAGGGCCTCAAACTCCAACCAATTTCCCTCCAACAAGTTGCTTAATTAGGCTCTGATTCTTGTTGTTAATTAAACCCGTTCTTTAATTCCTTGGCTTGTTGCTGCTCTCATTGTGTAATAGCAGACATTTCTGAAATTGTTGATTTTCTCTTTTCCAAGAGCTCTGTGAAAATGTTTTGGGGACCTGAGCAGATCAACATTCCTGAGACCTTCACCTTTCTTTATTTTCAGATATTGTATGATGGACACAGTTTGCTGGTCATGTTTTGCATAATTTTGTATGTCATTATTGTTTGGCTGCTAATTAAGTAAAAAGAAACAATTAATGGGTCTGAGTCTTCAAGAGCAAGTCAAATAAAATTAATTCAAAAGAAGTTAATTAGCAGCAAAACAGGTCACTAATTAAGAAAAGGGTTAGAATGAAAACCTGCAGCCACTGGGTCCCTCCAGGAGCAGAGTTGGGGACCCCTGGTTTAACAGTTCATGAAATGTCAGATTTTTTGTAAATCACAGAAAGTGAAATAAGTTTAGTCTATACCACCCACCTAATTTGAATATGTCTATCTTAATTGTAAACCTTTAACTTTTTTATTCTTGTTGATAAGAGCGATTTTCTTGCCCAGCAGAGTGCCTCCAGAAAATATTCAGACCCTGTCACTTTTTTTACCTTTTGCTACATTGCAGTCTTGTACTAAAATCATTTAAATTAATTTTTCCCTCACTCAATACCCCAGAATGACCAAGCAAAAACAGGACTGTAGGAATTTTTGAAAAAGTATTACAAACAAAAAACTGAAATATCACCGTGACACAAGTATTCAGACCCTTAGATCGGACTATTGAAATTCCACTCAGGTGTATCCTATTCTATTGATCATCATTGAGATGTTTCTACACCTTGTTTGGAGTCAACCTGTGATCAATTCATTTGATTGGACATGATTAGGAAAGGCCCACACCTGCCTACAGAAGGTCCCAAAGTTGAGCAGAAATCCAAGCCATGAGGTCAGAGGACCTGTCTGGACAGATTAGAGACAGGATTGTGCTGAGGCCCAGATCTGTAGAAAGCTACAAAAAATTTCTGCAGTCTTGAAGGTCCCCAAAATCACAGCTGATTTCATAAATCTTAAAACAACAAACTTTGGAACAACCACAGCACTTCCTAGAGCTGGCTGCCTGAGAAACCGTGAGAGAAGGGCCTTGGTAAGAGAGGTAACCAAGAACCAGATGGTCACTATGGCTGAGCTCCCACTGAACCTGTGCGGAGATGGGAGAAACTTCCAGAAGGAAATCAATCACTGCAACACTCCCCTGATCTGGGCTTTATGGCAGAGTGGACAGACAGAAGCCTCTCTTTGTTCTCTGTCAGGTGTTAGGAAAGACCAGGAAGAGAAATCAAAATGAAAAGTGAACACAATAGTACCGTGCAACAAGACCAAGGGTTAGACAAGAGCAAAATCCATAAATAAAATCTGGGGCATTAACGCAGCAAAAAAAATCTTTTAGAGAGTTATAACAAAGTGAGACACTGAAGTGTCAACCCGGAAGCTACTTATGACAGCTGAATGACAACCATATACTGAATGGCACTGCGGAATTCCAGAAATGTAAAATACAAAATCAAAACCATAACCAAAGGTTTAAAATAAAGTATCTAATTAACCTCAGAGGATCCTAATGATATGTAGCCTTACAGGAAGGTCTTAGATGAATATGAGAAACATATCTCTCTATTATATAAAAAAATCTTGGGATGAGACGAGACTTTTTCAGAGAGACAAGACGAAACTTTTTCAGAGTGAGAATTTCATGTCCCGCGAGACGAGAGTTTGTGCCAAGAGATGAATTGAAAACCTAACAGGTCCAAGCTTGGGCAGAAATAAAAAACAAACAATAGAAGAAGAAAAGACAAAGAGTATAAGACAAAGTAGAATGTCATAAAGATGTCCAAAAACATTGGCGCGATACACATGCAGAGCAGGTTAGTGATTATGAAAGTACTAAAATTCGAAAGTCTCAAAAAACTGATAGTAAAGATCGTATTAGCACTAACAAACAGAAATTATTACTCGGTGAAATAACGGAACAGCGAAAAGTGATCGAATATATGGACATAGGTGATATGACACAGAGCTACTACAAGTTTAATTTCAAAGAAACCACAATTCGGTCAGGTTCATATTTCTGATGACAGGGAAATGATGCAACATAGTATTGAAAGAGTTAAATGATCAGATGTATTAAAAATTCTACAGGCAATAATGGATACAAATCCTTACATCCGAAAGTATCATACTTTACATGAAATTTATCTGAAAAACATGGACAAAGAAGTTTTCTTGGATTTCTATATGAATCTGAAAAATCACACTCGCATATATAATAAACCAACATATGACGAATTGTCAGCGATTATAGTTTCAAAAGATGGAGATATCAAAGACAGAGTTGATATTCCTGTTGATCCAAAAGCACAGCACAATTCATGGCAAGCGGCAGATCCAGGAAATGACTAGTGCATTGGGCCTGCATGAGGGTAGTTAGTGAAGCGACCAGGGGGCAGAGCTTCCTAGTTTCTTCCAAAATAAATTTAAAACAACATTGGTTCAGGACACTCCTCAAGACACATCCAGACCCGATTGGAGTTAGTACAAGACACATGGAAGCCTACTTGGAAAACACATCTAAAGGACTCTCAGACTGTGAAAAACAAGATTCTCTGGTCCGACGAAACCAAGATTATAGCATCATGTCTGGATGAACCCAGTCACGGCTCATTACCTGTACAGGACTACTGAAATAGTGAAGCATGGTTGTGGCAGCATCACGCTATGGGGTTGTGGCAGGGACTGGGAGACTAGACAGAGTTGAGGGAAAGTTGAAGAGAGCAAAGTACCGAGATATCCTTCATGAAAACCTGCTCCAGAGTGCTTTGGACCTTAGAATGGGCCTTAGGTTGACATTCCAAAAAGACATTGACCCTAAGTACAAAAGCAAGAATAACACAGGGGTGGCTCAGGGCACAACTCTGGGAATGTTCTTGAGTTGCCCAGCCAGAGCCCGGACTTGTACTTAACTAAACATCTCTACAGAGACCTGAAAATAGCCCTCCACCCATGGTTTCCATCCAAGCTGGCAGAGGTTGCGCAGATCTGCAAAGAAGAATGTCAGAAAATCTCCAAATCCAGGTGTATGAAGCTTGCTGTGTGAAACCGAAGAAGAGACCAGGCTGGAATGGGTGCAAAAGTGGCTTCAAAGAAGTACTGGGTAAAGGGACTGAATACTTGTGTCAATGTGACATTTCTGCTTTTTTTGTTTTGCTTTTTCAAAGAAATTTACAAAAATGACAGAAAACCTGTTCTTTCTTTGTTAGTATTGAATGCTGCTTTCCTAATCCACTGTACATTTAGCTCTACCCAATTCCATCTCACCTTTTTAGTTCACATGTTACTATATGGATTGATAAGTCACAAGGACAGGCAGGCTGCACTACTTGCACTTAATTATATTTAGCCCTAGCATAGTTAACTTTATATATCGCATTTGTAAAAGTGAAATGAAAAGCAAATTTAAGATTTTAACAACACATGAAGGGCTAGTCACATTCTTCACGCTCACATGAGCCCACAAAGTGACAGCTTGACATGACATTTCGATTATTACAAAAAGTCAATACTCAATGTACAGAACATTAGCACAATTAAATGCTTGATTCGGTTAATAAAAAACTGGATGGTTAGATTACAGTTTTTATGAGGTGTACATGTTTCAAGGTACACAGTGCACTTTTTGACAAATAGGCCTGGCACCTGCTATTGCATATGATGCACACACCCTTCATTTTTATGGTTTATTTGCACACGTAATGCTGTTTGAGCATTCATATCTACTGAAGTATGTGTTTTAATGGGATAGGCTCTGGATTCTTTGTCTCTGAACTGGATTAAGTGGTTTTAATAATGTACTGATACAATTCACTATGCTATATTTAATTTAGTTGATCATTTCACACTAAGAGTGACACTCTGTAAACTGTGGTCTGAGATTTCTCAGGCAAGGAAGACAAAGGTTTTGAGGTAAGGTTGTTCTACTCACTAATCATGGCACAATGTTAGTAGTATATTTATGTACACATTTCTCTGTACATGTGTGACCCTATACACCTATATTATAGTATCGGAGCTATGGCATTTGGAATTGTTTGGCCATTCCGTGGACTATTATATTGTTACAGGTTAATTACAATCAGACGCCTTAAACTAATAAACAAGATGTGGTTAATTTCAGTGTATTTGATAAAGCCGCGTCAGGGATGTGGATCTAAAAAAGAAAGGGAAACCACACAGGAACAGTAGCACTGCTTTGACGCTGGGTGCCACCAGTTTGCAAAACCGAGTGGAGAACTTGCGTACGCCAGGGTTTGAGCTGGCGTGAAAATGTGCGTGGCTTTACGCCAAGTTTAGGTTTTATACATCGCAATTTGAGAGTGGAAACAGGAGTACGCAACATTTTTGTGCGTACGCACCGTTTATACATGAGGCCCCTGGAGAGCCGCAGTGGCTGCAGGTTTTCATTCTAACTCTTTTCTTAATTAGTGACCTGTTTTTGCTGCTAATTAACTTCTTTTGAATTAACTGTAATTGACTTGCTCTTGAAGACTAAGACCCCTCAATTGTTTCTTTTTCCTTAATTAGCAGCCAAAAAATATTGAGATACAAAATGAGCCAAAACATGACCAACATTGTTGATTATACAATATCAGAAAATAAAGAAAGCTGAAGGTCTCAGGAATGTTGATCTGCTCAGGTTCCCAGAGCATTTTAACAGTGCTCTTAGAAAAGAAAAAATCAACAATTTCAGAAATGTCTATTATTGCACAAAGGGAGCAGCAACAAAGCATGAAATTAGAGGATGGGTTTAATTAACAAGAATCGGCCCTGAGGCCCTGACTTAGTTGGTCTTCTGTTGGCTCACTCACTTCACATTTCATTTCTGTCTGACTGCCATTTAAGGAAAGAAATTAAGCAATTGAGAGGAAGTATGAAGAAATTCAGGGGAACCAATCTTAACAAACAAGTCAATTAAAATTAATTCAAAATAAGTTAAATGGCAGAAAATACTGTGCACTAGTTAAGAAATTGGTTAGAATGAAAACCTGTAGCCACTGAGGCCATACACAACCAGAGTTGGGGAGTATTTTGCTTTACTGCAATCGCTTCCGTTTGTTGGTTTCTTAGCTGCAACGTACACAACTAAAGATTTCATTTGAGCCTTCTTCACATGGTCAAAGCTGTTTTAGGGTGTCAGTGGATTAGCAAGAGCTTCACTAGACTTCATTCTGTCCACGAAGGACGTGACATTTAACAGTCTTCTGAGTTTTCAGTGGGTGTTTCACTGTTTGTTTTGTCTTTCAGTAATCCAGATTCCTTGAAAAATCCTGTTTAGTGTGCTATTTCTTGCTAGTTACAGAAAACTCATTTGCTTAGCTATTTCCAACCCTCTCCTCAAGGCAACTCAGTAAATGTGGCTACTGCCCATTTATATTTGAATTGCACCTTTAGTACACACGATTAAGCTAATTACTACCACAAAAATCTGAATCAGATGCGTTGCTATGGAATTTAATAAATAAATAAATGAAATGACCAGGGCTCCTCAGCTGTTCAGGGCATCTCAGAAGATATCAAGAAGTTTTGGGAAAAGACAAATTAATGTAACTTTTTATTGTATTCGCTTTCCTTTGCATTTATTTCAATATTATAAAGTGTTTGCATGAACAAACACACACTTACTGCACAGATGAGCATCTTTAAAAATAATTTGTTTGGGTGGCCTTAGACTTTTGTGCAATACGGTAGAGAGAAAGAGAGAGAGATGGTTTTATTAGCAAAAAAGATGATTAAAATCTGTGGTTTCTTGGATTCAAACCGGTCCAAAGTCTGCACAACTAAAAATATAAATTAATAAAAGCTGAGTCATAAGTCCATGGAGTACGTAATTAGTCCATTCTGGACTTGGATGTTTTCACATTTTTTGTTATACAACATTGAATCCCATTGAATTTATTTTGGCTGTTTCGACACTGTTCAACAGAAAAAAGACTGTTTAATGTCAAAGTGAAAACAGACCTCTACAAAGTGGTCTACATTAATTATAGAAAAAAAAAAACTAAATAATTGTTTAGGGTTACAAAGTGGGCCAGAGGCAAAGACTGAACCAGCAGCACCCTAGATGAGTACTTATACTTCATCCAGCCATCCCTGTTAAGGGGTCAGCCTGAGGTGTCCTGGATGATGGACTATCTGTCGGGCAGACAGCAGTTTGTGAGACTGAGGGAGCAAGACTGGAGCACCATAAGGAACAGGCCTGTCTCCTTTTCTCTACACTCTGTACACCTCAGACTTTAAATATAACAGGAGGTCATGCAGAGGTGGGTAGTAACGAGTTACATTTACTCTGTTACATTTACTTGAGTAACTTTTTAAAAAAATTGTACTTATAAGAGTAGTTTTACTGCACCATACTATTTACTTTTACTTGAGTATATTTGTGAAGAAGAAGAAACGCTACTCTTACTCCGCTACATTGGGCAACACTCGACTTGTTACTTTTTACCATTTATACATTAAACTATACTTTTGCAAGAAAGAAGTTGCCAGTGGAACTACTACATGACTGTTTCACCAATCAGACGTAGCCATGCAGTCACATGACCATACACAAACTTCCTGTGTCTTGCAGCCTGTGAGAGACTTTTTAGTCATGGGGGCTACTGTTCACTGCTAAACGGTCACAGCTTCACTGCAAGAACCAGATCGTCGTTGCCAAGCCCGCCTTTCATTTCTTTTAACCTCATGTCTTTTCTCCTTTTCTTTGATTCCCCCTTCTTTTTTGTGCTGACCCGTATATATACACTCCCGTCTCCGTGGACCTTAATTGCATGCTACAGGAAGCCAATAAACCAATTGAGAATGATCGCACCCACACGTGCAGGTGCGACTCGCTCCAACTACCTCATTAACTCCCCGCGGTCGTGCAATTCCGCCCACGGAGAGTGACATGGCTTTATGGATTTGAAACTAGCCTTTTTTTTTTTTTTGAAGATGCGGACCCGCTATACCACAAAGTGCATATGCAGCATTATACTGTCAGTGTACAGGATATCTCGTCACTGTAAGTAGTTTGCACTGTTCAAACATACATGTTACCTACTGTAGGTATCGGCTTCAAAAGCTTTGTTGTGAAAAACTGAGATTTGGAACTTTGTGTTATGTGCATCTTTATTTTGTAAAGATGTGATTTATTTGTACTCATTTTTTTCTTTTATTATTTGGAAATAGCAGAATTTGCACATTATTTTATATTTTTGTCTGTCTTATTACAAAATTTCTAAAAAATAAATCATTTATTATGTTCAAACAGTTACTCAGTACTTGAGTAGTCTTTTCACCAAGTACTTTTTTACTCTTACTTGAGTAACTTTTTGGTGGACTACTTTTTACTTCTACTTGAGTAATATTATTTTGAAGTAACGCTACTCTTACTTGAGTACAATTTTTGGCTACTCTACCCACCTCTGAGGTCACGTCACTTGCAGAAATTCTCAGATGATTCTGCACTTATGAGGTGTATTGATAAAGGGGACAAGACACAGGAGAGGAGTCAGGGGGAGAACTCTGTTTCTTGGTGCAAAGGGAATTGTCTACAACTTACCATCGGCAAAACCATGGAACTGATTACTGACTTTTGCCGCACCAAACAGCCTCTATGTCCGGTCACTATTTAAGAAATGGATGTAGAGGTGGTCCCATCCTATAAATACTTGGGGGTCCACATCAATGATAGACTGGACTGGTCTTGGAACACAAAGGAACTATAGAAGAAAGTCTTCCTTAGGAGACTGTGTTCCTTTAATGTTGGAAGTGACTTCCTTCTCATCTTCTACAACTTTGTGATGGCCAGTGCTGTTTTCTGAACTGTGGTGTGCTGGGCTGGTAACATCACTTCAGGAGAGGCCCAATAAATTAAGCTAATTTCAAAAGGACAGGCTCAGTTATGGGACACACACTGGACCCCCTGGAGGTCACGGCAAGGGAGAGAATTAAAAGAAAACTGAGTGTCATTATGAACAAAGCTGCACATTCTCTCTCTGACACACTAGCACTGAGGACTTTAAGCCAACAGATTATTCAGCAGAAGTGTGTTAAGAAACATTGACATTTTCTGTTGATCTGAGTAAAAAGAGACAAATTAAACCCACTATGATTCAATGTTAATAACATGAAAATTTCGATAAGCAGGTGAATACTTAAGAACTAATTTTTTTTCTCTCACAGTTGAAGCACACTCGAGTTAAGTTACTAACTCAGGTCCTCACAATGAGAAACTGAACCAACATCCTTGTGTTTTAAAATCCAGTGCCTTAATTAAGAAAGCACATTGCTTGCCACAGTAGGACAACCCCCATTTATACAGCAAAGTGGCTGGTCCTCCTTCCACCATCGTATCACCGTTAAGCACTTCTTCAATGCTGGTCTGCTCAGTATTACGAAAGCAAAGCATAAAAGAACTGGTAAAATGGCTTTCAGTTTCTATGCACCAAAAATCTGAAATATTTTACCATTAAGAGATATGCTGGGGCAGAACAGCTGAACACTTCAAAAAACAAATAAAACGCCACTTATTTAATCTTGTTTTTGTGATCATTTAAGAAATTACAAACATCACGAGCATTGTTCCATACTGAGGGAAGGAGGAAATGGATTTTTTTCATTAAATACAAATCTATTTTCTGTTCTTTTAGGCTGTTCACTAATCACTACTTTTGCACATTTTGTTATATACCCGGTTCTCATTATTAGTGTTGTACCCCATTGCCCCCCTGGCCTAATAGTGCTGCAGCCACCTGAGATGCAGGGAAGATGAAGAGAGCATCACAAGAGTATCCTGTTAATGGTGCCACACTGATGGACTGCAGAATGCCCAGGGGTGTCTGGGTGACATTTTGGCCTTGGAAGCCTCACAGGTTTATTTTCTCTGTTAGATAGATAGATAGTTATCCTGCCAACTGGAGTTTATATTCCTGTCCTCTTTGGTCAGCTGACCATAGTTTGTAATTAAGCAGGACACTAAGACTCTACTGCTATAAATAACACTTCTTTAGTTTTTACTTTCGTTTTGTAACTATTTTCAGATATTAATATTGCAAAGCACTTTGAACTACATTCATGTACAAAACTGTGCTACATAAATGAGTATTGTTGTTGTTGTTGTTGTTGCTCCTCACCTTCTACATTTCCTTTTACCCACCTGTATCTCTCCTTCTCACCTGTTGAACTCTTGTTCAGCTCTCTTGCAGACACCAAATCCTCTTGTGCAATCACAACAACAAGTTTTAAAACCCCTGCTTAGAATAATTTCATGGGCAACCTGCCCAATCAGTTAATAACAACAACAACAATCACATTTATTTCTATAGCACATTTTCATACAAATGGTGTAGCTCAAAGTGCTTTAAAAGATGAAGAAAGAAAAAAGAAATACATAAAAATAAAATTAGGCAATACTAATTAACAAAGGTCCGATGGCCAGAGGGCTGGAGAAAAAAAAACAAAATCTGCAGGGGTTCCGAGGCCATGGGACCACCCAGCCCCCACTGGTCATTCTACCTAACATCAATGACCTCAATCAGTCCTCAGGTTTTCAGGCTTCACGTGGTAGAATTAGACGGTGATGGTCATGTGGACCTCTGGCCTTCAATCCATCAATGTAGGGACTGCATGGTGCCCTGATCAGGTGGTGGTGGCACAGATTGCCACCACAGAAAACCAGAAAAAGAACAGCAGAGAAAGTAGGGGTTGGTACGGATTTCGGAGCCATGAAAAAAAAAGATAATTTAATGCATATACAGAATATCAGGGTTACACTAAAATGAAGCTATGAGAAATGTTAAAGTAATGTGTTTTTAGCAGTGTTTTAAAGTGCTCCACCGTGTTAGCCTGGCAAATTCCTATTGGTAAGCTATTCCAGATTTTAGTTGCATAACAGCAGAAGGCCTCCTCACCATTTCTTTTAAGTTTAGCTCTTGGAATTATAAGCAGATGCTCATTTGAAGATCTAAGGTTACGATCTGGAGTGTAAGGTGAAAGGTATTCTGAAATATTGGATGGAGCGAGAGGATTTAAGGCTTTGTAAACCATAAGCAGTGTTTTAAAGTCAATTTTAAATGACATGGTTAACCAATGTAGTGACATCAAAACTGGAGAGATGTGCTCGGATATACTTTTCCTACTTAAGATTCTGGGAGCTGCACTATACACTCGCTGCAATCGATTGATGTCTTTTTTGGGTGGTCCTGAGAGGAGTGTGTTACAGTAATCTAGTTGACTAAAAGCAAAAGCGTGAAACTCATTTTTCAGCATCTTGAAAAGTTATAAGGGATCTAACGTTTGCTATGTTTCTTAAGTGAAAAAATGCTGTCCTGGTAATCTGATTAATATGTGATTTAAAATTTAGGCTAGAGTCAATAATTACCCTTAAATTCTTTACCTCTGTCTTGACATTTAAGCCTAATGGATCAAGTTTATTTCAGTGGAACCTCGGTTCACGAACGTCTCGGTACACGTACAACTCGGTTTATGACCAAAATGTTCACCAAACATTTGCCTTGGTTCACGACCACACACTCGGTATATGAACAAGCCAGTTTCACTTTTGGTTTGTGCGCGCCAATGATTTCCGCACCTGTTGCATTGTTCTCGGTCAGACGTGCGTGCTTGCACGTGCGTGCGTGCTTTCGCTGTGAAGTCTTTGTGCTCTATTTAATTTCCCTTCTGGCTTGTACACACCGATTACTGTATTTAAGCACGTGTTCAGCCTCTCCCTGTTCATTGTTCTCAGTCAGACGTGCGTGCTTTACCTGTGAACTCTTTGTGCTCTACAGTATTTCGTGTGCTTTTGCAGTTAACCATGGCTTCTAAGCAAGTGAAGAGTGGTGAGAAGAAAGTGTTGCAATGTTACTTTTCTCTTTTTTTCAAATGTTTATTTTTTTCCATGTGCTTAAAACTCATTTAAAAAGAGTGTTTACAGCAATCGGGTTATAATGCTATTTGCGTGAACTCCTGCAATGTTACTGTCTTGGTTGGCTTTTAAATAAAGTTTGGATTTGTTCAAATTGGGGGGGGGGGGCTCGCGTGCTGCTGAGAGAGAGTGGGGGGGGGCGGGCTCGTGTGCTGCTGAGAGAGAGAGAGCCTGCGCATGCAGCTGAGCAGGGAGCCTGGGTGTTTGTGTCAGTGTTATTCAATGTTTTTACATTAGTTTACTATTACACTGTGCATTCTATGGTGTAATTAACTATATTTGTGCTTAAAAAATCTTTAAAAAAATATATTTACATACAGTTCGTACGGTCTGGAACGGATTAATTGTATTTACATACAATCCTATGGGGGAAATTGTTTCGGTTCACGACCAAATCAGTTTACGACCAGAGGTTTGGAACAAATTATGGTCGTGAACCGAGGTTCCACTGTACCTTCATTATATCCAGTTTTGCCAATCACTAATATTTCCAATCTCTCCTTATTTAGTTTGAGAAAATTACTACTCATCCATTCAGAAACACAAGTAAAACATTGTGTCAGTGAACCAAGAGAATCAGGGTGATCAGGCGCTATTGATAAATACAGTTGTGTGTCGTCAACATAGCTGTGGTATCTCACGTTATGACATGAGATAATCTGACCTAATGGAAGCATGGAGACCGAAAAGAGCAGTGGACCCAGGAGAGATCCTTGTGGAACACCATATAGAATATCATGTGTCTTTGAAGTACAATTACCACAACTAACAAAGAATTTTCTCCATGTCAAGTAAGACTCAAACCAATTTAAGACACTGCCAGAGAGGTCCACCCATTGACTAAGGCGATTTATAAGAATATTGTGATCAATGGTATCAAAAGCGGCACTCAGATCTAACAGGATGAGAACAGATAAACAGCCTCCGTCTGCATTTACCCGCAAGTCACTGACTACTTTATTGAGTGCAGTTTCTGAACTGTGATTTGTTCTAACACCTGACTGAAACTTATCAAAAACAGCATTTATTGAGGTGGTCATTTAGCTGCATAATTACTGCCTTTTCTAGGATTTGACTTAAGAAAGGCAGTTTAGAAATAGGTCTAAATGGGTTAATGGGTGAGGAAAACTTCTGGAAGCCCTGGCCATCCTTTTTGAACTCCCTATGATGGTGCCATGTACTCCTATAACCCTGAAACACAACTTTTATTTAAAGGGCTGAACATACCCCAGGTAGATTATCTATCTGTACGGTATACCCTTGAAAATTTTTTCTGGAGCAGCTTTTTTGAGCATTAGACATGCCACACTGTGACAATACAGCATTTTTTTTTGTCCTACCAGGACATATGTTGCTCCATTCACAACCTGTTTTGAGCAACTGTAAGCCCTGTGCTTATCTTGTACCACACCCCTACACCTGTAATATGTAAGCAACCCAATAGAGAAGCTTAAAAAAAAAGAATGTCAAGAGCATTGCCTGGAAAAACTGACTAAGCTGGCAGGACCTGTTCAGATGCCAGTTTTACTGTTTGCCCTTATGCACTTGAACAAATTCTCAGCAGGCACTCCCTTTAAAAGAAATGTCATCTATTACTTGAATGTGTATTGCTGCCTCTGCCAAGTTCAAATGTTCTCTTGTTACATTCAACACTTTATCTCCAGGATGCTTTATTTAACGCCAGCAGAGACAACATCTAGTTAAAAAGCCAAAGAAACAATAGCACACGACCAAAATGGAATTCTGAAATTACCAAACAAATCTAAATCAAATTTGAGTTAAAGATCTAAGAATATGGCATTTATAGATTTTGATAAAGTCTCCCTTGTAAGAAATGTGGTGTAATATAAGACAGAAGCCATACCAGAGAAGTAATAACTGAATAAACCAAAGATATAAATTAGAAAAGTACCTAAACAAAAATAATAACATCCAGCATGAGTTTATGAGAGAAAGTCCTGCCAAACCAATTATGGATATTTTTTGAAGAAGCAAGTGGCATAGTTGACAAAAATAAAGTATATGGCATAATTTATCTAGACTTTCAAAAAGCCTTTGATGCAGTCCCACAGCAAAGATTAATTCTGAAACTAGAAGCTGTAGGCATCAGAGATAACCTACAAAACTGAACATCAAGTTAGTTAACCAGCAGCAGACAGAGTGCAGATAAAAGGAGAATGCGCCACATGAAGCGAGATCACCAATGGAGTCCCTTAGGGGCCTGTCCTTGGACCATTACATTTTCTGATTTACAATAATAACATTGATTCTGGTATAGTTAGTAAACTCATGAAATAGCAAATGACACTAAAATCGGTTACTGGGGAAGCAGCAACAAAAATTCAGAAAGACCTGGACAAACTTCAGAACTGGGCCAACACTTCGTACAAGCAGTTTAATGTAGAAAAATGCAAAGTGCTATTGGTAGGCCAAAGGAACATCAATTATACATACAAGAATGGAGACACTGTCCTATAGGAAGGAACTTCTGAAAAGGATTTATTTAAGGTTTATTTGGACACAACGTTTTTATCGACTAAGCAATGCACAAAAGCAACTAAAAATGCAAATAAATTGCTTAGGTTATATCATAAAAACTGTTGAATTTAAGTCAGAATAAATTATGCTTAAACTATAGAATGCACTAG
This sequence comes from Erpetoichthys calabaricus, assembly GCF_900747795.2. NCBI lineage: Eukaryota > Metazoa > Chordata > Cladistia > Polypteriformes > Polypteridae > Erpetoichthys > Erpetoichthys calabaricus. The sequence goes on from NC_041400.2 coordinate 180,685,686, forward strand.
TGTGACCGCTACTGGAGAATGTGTGTGCAGTTCTGGTCACCACAGTTCAAGCAATGTTACTTCAGTATGCGAATGACTTTAGCTCCTGTCACACTTTACGCAACTGTTGTTACAGTTCTGCCTTTGTCCAGAAATGGTTTCATAAGCTTTATGACCTTAGTCTCAGAAAGTCTTTTTCCCGTGGGACGACTGGGATCTTTTCCTGAATAAAGAGTGGCACTGCTCATGTCAGCATGCCCGTGTTGATCAAACACAGGAAGCTCTGCAGTCTACCTGTGACTTTACGCTGCTGAAAGATAAGTAAATAAACCAAGGTAAATAACATTCAATCTGGCTTTTATATACTGTAAGTAACATATAAATGCTTTTTATATAAAGACCATCACAGAACATAATCACTAACAGAACTTTGCATGATACGTTGGCGAGCTCGGTATGCCTTGTTGTTTCATTGAAAGACATGCGTGTGGCAGATACACAGACAGGATAACGCCCAACCTGTTGTTGAATACAAACAGTGCCATCTTTCACCTTAATGCCTGGTGCAGCTGCGTTGTTCTTATGTGTGAGTGGACGTTTCTTGTGGGGAGGGCTTCTGTTAACTTTCTCTGATGTAGAACCCTCATCCTCATCACCTCTGTTATATCACATCTTTGTTTGAAAACTAACAGTGTCAGATTGGGGGGAAAGTCAACGTGACTGAGAGAGAAAAAAAGAATAAAAAAAAAAAAAAAAAAAAAAAACGCTAACTTTTACAAGTACCATCACAAGTACATTTGCACCGGGTGTTACAGACTCATATCAAAGGCTTCTTGTTTTTGGGCATATACACTGTCAGCATGGCAATGCCAGATCTAAACACTAGCATGGCGAAGTGCTCGCGTACTAAAGTGATTTTAGCTGCAGGTGGAAGTCCCATTTTACTTATGGTGCCAAGCAGAGTTGTCTATTAGCCAGTGAAAGCGTTGTGAAGACGCTGTCTGTTGTTACGGTTCTGCCTTTGTCTAGAAACGGCTCCATGATCGCAAACTCTGAAAGTCTTTGCCCTGGGTTCAAAACATAGTTCTCAACAAAACGTTGCCAGATGTCTGAAATCACAGCAAATCTGTTGTTTTTAACACATTCTGCATGGGTGTCTTTGTTGTCAAAGAACAAATGCCACATGATAATCTGATAGCGGACACAGGACATCGTATCTTTCATTGCCGGTACAACAAATAGTTCTGAGCAGGCATCAGTCACAGCACAAACTGTGGTCATCGCTGCTGTTGTTAAAAGAATGGAGATAAACGTCATCAACTTAGGGTGGGGGAGGCAAGTTCGTTGTACATAAGATGTTTTCGAGTTTACAACACTTGCTCACATAAAAACTTAAAAAAAAATTGAGATTTCAGCGTTTAGGCTTACGTCATTAGTGTCGTACTTACAGATTATGTGGACAAACTAGTTTTGTTGCGTGCAGCAGAAGAATACACAGTAACGCGGCGTATGAGTGAGGGAGTTGGTGAACTAGTTTGGTTGCGCGCAGAGGAAGTGTTCAGTTTGTGTTGGTTTGTTTGGCAATTTTTTTGGCCCTTATCATGGCTCCTGTCTTCGGATGGCAGTGCTTCGAAGAAGAGGAAAGCCATCACAATGGAAGTGAAATTAGACATTGTAAAGAGATCACTTACACTAATTTTTGTCATTTTTTCTGTTATTACAGTACAGTGTACAGTACAGTATATGTATGCCCTTTTCCTTTTTCTGTGGCTTAGTTGTGTTTTTATGTTCTAGATTATAATTTTGCAAATGTGTTAGGATAGGTAAGTGACTTAGACTAGGGTGTGTTTCGACTTACACCAAAACTCGGGTTACATCACTGTTGTAGGAATGGAACTGTGTCGTAACCTGAGGACCCCCTGGAATAAAAAAAGCGCTTACTTTTACAAGTAGGCAAAATTTACACCAGATGTTACATACTCATATCAAATGTATGTTTTTATTATATTACAGTAATAATAATAGCAGCTCGCTACTCAAAACGTGGAGTGCCTGGACTCAAACCCGGGAACCTTTCTGGTATAAGACAGCAGTTCTTACCTCTGCACCATCCAAGAATACATATCAACTTTCTGTCAAGCTTGGGTTTCTAACTCATTGACAGCAACATGTAAATTGAATTTTTTTTTTCCTTAGGTTATATATTAGAATAAAAGTGCATGTGTTTATTTGATATTTGGACTAAAGTCTTCACACATTATACACTTCACGTCATGATTAGTATAACATGAAAAAACGTTTCTGTTTTAGGTATGTGTTCAGAATTTCTTGCCTTACATTCCCTGTCATCCTACATTTACCAAGATTGTTGTAGACACAGAATACACATGAAATGTATGTATTCCAAATAACAAAATATTATTTACCCTATACAACTCCAAACCTACCTCACACCCAAATAAGCACACTTGAGCTCTAAGAATGTTGCGACTGACTTCAGCTCTGATGGTGGGGGGATAGGATGGCAGGCTGCTTGCTGCTTGTGCTGATCGACAGACACATTTACAACACAAAAGACGCTAATGGAGAAGTGTGAAGGAATTTATGGTGGAGCGGGATTACAACTTTTTTCGTAGGGTTCAGGGATTCTAGTGTTAATGAGATATCCGAGTTTGACATTGTTTTAGAATGTCTTTTGTGTGAGGTTGAATTTTTGGACAGGCTTCCTTTTAAATCTTGTTCCAGGGTTTCCAGTCATTTTTGTCCTTAACACTAGAATTACCAGAGCCTACGAAAAAACTTGTAAATCCGTCCCACCTTAAATCGCGTCTTAAATCCGTTTGCACCTCTCCGCCAGAGTCCTTTGTCATCTAAATGTGCTGATAAACACAAGCTACTAGCAGCCAGCTATTCCATCCCCCCACCGACTTAGAACGAACTTCTCTTAGCTCATGCCTTGCCTTGATTTGATTATCTGGGATTGAAGTGGAGTTTTAGAGTGGAAATAATATAGCGTTATTTGGAATACACGCATTTCATGTGTGTTCCGTTTCTATAGTAGTCTGTGCAAACACATTTTTAAAACAGAAACATTTTCATATTCTAATAGTAAATGACAAAATGTAGGCATAAACTATACAATGTATGAAGCCTGAAGTCCATATATCAAAGAAACACTTTCACAAAAGGTACAAATAAGAGATTTACGAGTTTTTTCGTAGGCTCTGGTAATTCTAGTGTTAATGTTACTCATTGCAGAAGTGCTTGATTCGCACAAATATGATGTGGTGAAAGGAAGAAGTGCTTCTATTGCTTTTTTGTATTATTGGGAAATCCAATTTTACGACTTAAGCAAAATGAAGTAGTATCTGTTGTTGAATGTTTAACTTTTAATTCTCTGTCATTCTTTATCTCTGTTAATGTTTCATCTTCTGTAATCTTTACTTTTGCCAATTTGCATACACTTAAGATAATCTCTTATCTTATACAATGATGATATGTCAAGAGTGGGAAAATATTTTTCAATGTTTGTACTAAGTAATCTTAAAGTTTGTAAAAGTAGATCTGTAATATTTCCATCCTGTTTGCATCTTTTCATTAGCTCCAACATTTCTACTGCATGTCCTCTTCTGATTCTTTCTTCCAAAAGCCATTAATTTTTCTTTTGAAAGTGTTAATTTTGTCAGTGGAAGTAAGAATATTGCACTAAAGCTCCTCACTGAGAAAAATCAGCTAACTCACATTTTTTCGTTATCAAGAAAGTTAGAACTAACTCTTTTAGTTCATAAAATCTTAATAGAACCAGACCACGAGATAACCACCTAATATCTTTAGGTAATAACAACTGCATGTGAAAAGTTTCAATGGAGGAACAGAAGTGCTGCAAACAATTTTTATTGTAATGGCCGGAATTTTATATAATTAACAATTTTGATCGTCTTGTCTAGCACTTTTTTCTACTCAGTTACCAATGATTTTGACGCTGGTACTTCTTTGTGGAGCAAACAATGATTAAAAATAACACTAGGATTCTTTTTTTGAGTCATCTACTTTATTCAGAAAACCTCACTTTACTTCTTAGGATGTGCTGCAATAAAAATTACACATGTCGCCCAAGGACATAGTGTACAACAGTAAAATTTATCAGGTGTCTATAAGTGTATGCGTGTGTAAGCGTGATCAAATTCAGTTGCGTTGTAGTGGGGGATAAATAGGGACACCTGATGTGCTCAAAAATAAGACGCATTCATTGGAATAATTACACAGCACCAGGCGCACGCAATACTATGTATGTTATTGATGTAAATGTTCATATAAATTGAATATATGAAAAAACTTGTGTACAAACGTTCAACAAATTAAGACATATGAACTGCTTATAAACACACAAAATGATACATTTATTGCTTTATATTTCAAATATAGTATATTATTAAAGTAATGATATATATAAAAAAAAAGGTGTCATAGACTTCTTTTGCGTCGCATTTCTTTAAAGAAGTCTTTAATCAATTTATTTTAAAAAATCTTATGGCACACTGGTTGACAATCACTGGTATAAAGGAATCACTTGCCTCGGATCCCTTCTTACACCATGGCATTAATAAAAAGGCTCTTTTTTTTGAATTTGCTCAGACGGACCCCCACCTCCTACAGTGGTCTGTGCAGTTGTTGATGAGAGACTTTCAGCTATTTTGTCTGTGAAAGTCCGGAATCATGACACCAAAAAGATGTTTAACAGCTTCTCCCTAAGATGCTTAAAGCCAAACATCCCACATAATTTTAGATATGTTTTTTGGGCATAAACCAAGGATGCGAGGAGTTATGGTCGGGGGAAACTTCTTCAAAATTAGATGATGTTAAAAAAGGTATCAATGTCGGGGCTGCTGATCTTTTAATATAAATACATGATCTGAACAAGAATATAATCAATAAGCTGGCTAAGTTTGCAGATGATACCAAACTAGAGATCTACACATAATGTAGAATCAGCTAAGTTGCTACAGAGGGATATGGACAGCATACATACAGGCTTGGGCAAATTCATGGACAACGGATTTTAATGTGAGTAAATTTAAAGTCTTACATGTAGGACGTAAAAATGTTAGAATTGAAAACACAATGGGATGTCTGAAACCTGGAAGCACCATTATGAGAAAAACTTAAGAGTCGTAGTGGACTGATCACTACCGACATCAAGACAGTTTACAAAAGCGATCAAGAAAATTAATAGGATGTCAGGTTATATATCACTAGAGCAGAGTATAAGGAGGGTACACCTAAGCTTTTTAATGCACTGGGGAGGCCACATCTGGAGTACTGTGTGCAAATGTTTAACCTCTGGGCCACAAAAAAAGACATAATAGAGCCAGAGATTAGGCTGATTCTGGGGCTAAGAAGAAAAAAACACGGATAAATACTGCAGTGTAGATGAGTCTTCAGGATGCAACAATCCTTGTTTTATACCTGAAAAAAGCCTTTATCTTCCACCATTTCAATTTCACAAATTGAAATAGCCAACAAAATGTATTTTACCAAAACTATATGCAAATCAAAACTTGCCTGCTTTGCTCATCTCTAGTGGTTAATGAAGAAGAAGATGTTGCTCAGCCCTATTCTGATCAGCTTTATGTCTTGATGAATTCCTGAAATTGACTTCTTCTTTCCTAATTACTATGGCTGCCTTTAAAGGAACAAGAGTTTTTGTACCTCTTTGCTGGCTTGACTGAGAAAAGCTTGACTGGCAAAGGTGCGACTTCAAAGTTCAGGTTGCACATGTGTACACACACCCTAGGCTAAGAACAATGAAGGGCTCATTGATTTGACTTGACATCATTTATTAATCCCATAGGGGAACTGAGCCATCCTAATGAGCCCGAGACAGGCTTACAGCACCTGGCACAAAGACACTTTAACATAATAAAGAAGCACTGTGCATTTGATAGAAAATTTGAAAATAATTGCTTAAAATAATCAGTTAAATTGCTGGGGAAAGCCCAAAATCTAGTAGACACAGGGCCTTAGCACAGAATCACCAGCACTTGTGTGTCAAATCTTCAGTTTATTGTGGGGTTCAGAAACATCATTCCAGAAGATAAGATAAACTATGAGTTTGATCAGGTTTATCAGGTGGTGGTTTGCTGTGCCTGCATGTGCTCCTTTGTTGGTGCTGAAGTTCTTGCCATTACTCTCAGGACACATACAAATAAAAGATTGTTAATTGTTGCTGCAGTGGCTGTGAACTATCATGCATGCTCATTTTGATATTAAAACAGAGACCGAGAAATACTAAAGGGTTGTTATGCTTTAGAAGAGGAAAGCTTGAGATAAAGTTTGTGTTTGCTGCATATTGAGTTCCGTGCTGTTCGTAAGTCCAGTTGCTGTAGTCACCCTCACACTCTTTACAGGATTTCATTTTACTTTGCATGCATCATCATAACCTTCTACTTCTACTCTTGTACTCTAATGGTACAACTCAGGTATCGCATGTGTATACATACCTCATCCATTCCTGATGCAGTGAAGAAAATGCCAACGTCCTGGGCATACTTCTGTAGCTCACGGTACTGTTCGTGGCTGAACTCCAGGTGGCGCTTGTGTTCTCCATAGGTCGCCCCCCACGAGTGCTCAGAAGTGTAGGGCCGCTCTAGTGCTCGTTGATTGAACTTGTGCTCCAACTCGCTCTTCTGCAGCTTGGCACAATCTGCACCACATTCCTGTTGGGGGGGTGACACATTAATACACAAATTATTTGCCAGGGATTACTTTCTCTCTTTTTTCAAAGCTTGTCACCATTCTGACTTATGAGCTGCTGAGGTCACCCCCCCCCCCCACCCCAAAAAAAAGGAACTCTGCACTCTATTACAAAATAAATAAATAATGATAAAAAAATCGTTAGCCATTCTCCTGTGTATCCTGCAATTGCTCACAAAAATACATTCTTCCAAAGATTACCTCACCTGCATCTAAAGGGCCAGCCCAGAGAACACTCACATGTACTCTTACACTTAATCAGTTACAGAGAGGCTTGCTTTGAGCAGCCTAATAAATTTAATTTAAATCATTCTTATATGATGCTCCACTCAGAAGTCATGCTGAGAGCACTTATATACACAGCATCATGAAAAAAATAAAACAGCGATTAGAAAAAGTCTCAATGTAGCAGTCTGTGTTAGTGCACAGATGATCAATCAAATGCTCAAACAAAAATAATATTATTTTAAAATATAAAACACCTGACAATGACACAGTCTGACAGGTGATCAGATAACATTGTAAATACAGTAATTCCTCGCTATATCGCGCTTCGCCTTTCGCGGCTTCACTCTATCGCAGATTTTAAATATATATCGCGGATTTTTTGCTGGTTCGCGGATTTCTGCGGACAATGGGTCTTTTAATTTCTGGTACATGCTTCTTCAGTTGGTTTGCCCAGTTGATTTCATACAAGGGACACTATTGGCAGCTGGCTGAGAAGCTACCCAACTTACTTTTCTCTCTCTCTCTCTTGCGCTGACATTCTCTGAGCCTGACGTAGGGGGATTGAGCAGGGGGGCTGTTCGCACACCTAGAAGAAACAGACGCTAGTCTAAAAATGCTGAAGGATTATCTTCACGTTGCTCCCTTCTGTGCAGCTGCTTCGTGAAGCGACATGCAGCACGGTGCTTCGCATAGTTAAAAGCTCGAAGGGCACGTATTGATTTTTGACTGTTTGTTTTTATCTGTCTCTATCTCTCTCTCTCTCTTTCTCTGATCCTGACGGAGGGGGTATGAGCTGCCGCCTTCAACAGCTTTGTGCCGCGGTGCTTCGCATACTTAAAAGCCAAACAGCCCTATTGATTTGTTTGCTTTTCTCTATCTCTGTGACATTATCTGCTCCTTACGTGCACTCCTTTGAAGAGGAAGATATGTTTGCATTCTTTTAATTGTGAGACGGAACTGTCATCTCTGTCTTGTCATGGAGCACAGTTTAAACTTTTGAAAAAGAGACAAATGTTTCTTTGCAGTGTTTGCATAAAGTTCATGTCTCTCTACAACTTCCTGTGTTTCTGTGCAAATCTGTGACCCAAGCATGACAATATAAAAATAACCATATAAACATATGGTTTCTACTTTGCGGATTTTCACCTTTTGCGGGGGGTTCTGGAACGCAACCCCCGCGATGGAGGAGGGATTACTGTAATTCTAAAGGATTTATTTCAACATTGAGATCATCCTGCTATATGCACAATGAATTTAGTGTATGGATCACTCAGCCGCTTAGACATCTTGATAGTTTATAATAATAATATTAATACACTTTACTTATATAGCGCCTTTCCCATGCTCAAGGCGCTTCACAGAGTCTTAGAAAAAAACAGCAGAGTATATGTAACATTGGATACATTTGAAGTTGTTGGCTACTATGTCTGCAAACTATAACTGCAGGGCCGTCTTAACAGCATTATAGGCCCCCGGGCAAAGCAGTGCACTGGGGCCCCTAACTATACAACCACTCACAGGAATAAAAATGTAAATGGTCGATAAAATCAAACATATATTTATTGTATTGGTACTTCCAACAAAATCAGTGTTTAAATATTAAAAAACATGCTGGACAGGAAAGATGAATCAACACAAATGTTTGAACAATATAACATGAGCCTTGAAAAATACAAAAAGTTCAACATATAAATGATACTCAATTAGTAAACCATACAGACGGAGATGGCACAGTATGAAATTACTATGAATTATTTATTATTAATCAAGTGTTCAACACAAACATTTGCGAAATTTCTTTGCAGAGTATTGAGTTGAAGTGACGTTAACATATACGCTTTTATGTTATGCAGTGCGTGAGATCCGTACACATACATGCACGTGAGGTGACCGTGACACCAATGAAGCGAAATCATCGGGGCTAAAGACACACCCAAAGGTCTTCACCTGAAATGAAGGCTCTAGGAGTCAGTGGATAGGCATACAGAGTAATTAGCTTTATTACAATAAAACAATAACGTGGACTCAACCCCATTAGGTCAAATTGAGCTGAGCCCCGAACAGGCCAAAAATCACAGTTTATATAATAATTTCTTATCATCCTGACCTTGCTCGAAGCAGCTCATTCGCTGCTTTCCCTTGACTCCTTTTCTGCAGCTGGTCTAATTAACTTTTATTAGAACCACAAATATTTCTTATTTTCTGTCAATTATCTTTATTTTTCTGCTTCGCTTATTTTTAGGTCGGCTGAGAGCCAACAGGTGTTTTCCCTTCTTCCATCCTTGAGCTGTCTTTATCTCATCATCCTCCCTTCCTGGGTCCTCTAGCTAGGTTATATTGGTAGCTAGAGCTAAGCTTTAATTAAAAAGAAATATGGCATGTGCCTTTATTTAACCACTTGTTTAGCAGGCCTAACTTGTATTAATATTTGCACTAAGGTTAATGCTTATATAATGGTTATATTTTTCTATATTTATTTATGCTAATACATGAATATACTAATTTTATTTTCCATAATACTAAATCAGAGGCGAATGCCAATGTCCACTTTTAACATAATAAAAAAATATATATAATTTAGTATAGTATTTATTTATTGACAGCAAGTTACAACATACATAGATTAGCATGGGGCCCCTAGGCAACTGCCCAGCATGCCCATGTGTTAAGGCAGTCTTGTATAATCCATCCATCCATCCATTTTCCAACCCGCTGAATCCGAACACAGGGTCACGGGGGTCTGCTGGAGCCAATCCCAGCCAACACAGGGCACAAGGCAGGGAACCAATCCTGGGCAGGGTGCCAACCCACCGCAGGACACACACAAACACACCCACACACCAAGCACACACTAGGGCCAATTTAGAATCGCCAATCCACCTAACCTGCATGTCTTTGGACTGTGGGAGGAAACCAGAGCGCCCGGAGGAAACCCACGCAGACACGGGGAGAACATGCAAACTCCATGCAGGGAGGACCCGGGAAGCGAACCCAGGACCCCAGATCTCCCAACTGCAAGGCAGCAGCGCTACCCACTGCGCCACCGTGCCGCCCTTGTATAATCCATCCATCCATTTTCCAACCCGCTGAATCCGAACACAGGGTCACGGGGGTCTGCCGGAGCCAATCCCAGCCAACACAGGGCACAAGGCAGGAACCAATCCTGGGCAGGGTGCCAACCCACCGCAGAGTCTTGTATAAATGCAAACATAAATAATCATTAGAAATGAATCACCAATACACGTGTTTTTCTTTTATAACATATGTGGACATATCAAAACTAAAATTTTAATTTAAACAGCATCTATAGACAAAGGTGATGTAATTGGAAAAAGAATAAGGAAAACGCGATTTTGAAATAATCGGTTCAACAAAAAATAATATATATGTGGAAAAAGTAAGTTTCTCCCTGGCTCTACTAGATGGTTTTGACCCCCCATTTCCTACGAAGTTTCCAACACCCCTCCATGCAGAATTCTTTCAGCTGTGCAGTGTCCGAGGAGTGTCCTGCGTGCACGGGCCATTTCAACCCCCGACCCCGCAGCATCTCGATGGGATTTAGAGCTAGGCTTTGACTTGACTGTTCCAGGACCCTCCGTGACTTTCTTCTCAGCCATTGTTTACTGGGTTTACTGGTATGTTTAGGGTCATTGTCATGTTGCAAGGTCCACTTTCAGTTAAGGTTTAGTCTTCTTAATTGGTCTCACTGTTGTATTACTTGACCGCTTTATTCTTTTTGTTTTGCATTTACAAAAGTGTATTAGTGTCATATTTTAGGGCATTGAGACATATTCGTATTATTTTACTGTATCTTTAAATGCTTGCTTTGCTTTTTTAATTGTTTAGTTAACTTTTTCTGTAGAAATTGCTTTATTTGTATCTGAATACACACAATTTTGAACAGAGCAAAGACGAGCGCAAATGACTTTGTAAGGAGCAACTACTGTACTTCAGCGTTACCCATCTCTGCTCTTATTAAGTAACCAGTATGTTAAAAATGGATGGTTGCAAAAAACATAAAAACTGGGAAAAAACGATTTGCTTAATTAAAACAGAAGACCCGCCAGTATAGAGGAAAATCGGAGCCACAAGGTGGCGCCCCACGACCGGGTTAAAGAGCCCAAATAGTTTGCCAGCCTTATCCAATCCATCCCTGACTGAGTTAACTAGTGCTGGGGTTGCGGCATAGGTTAGTTCGCCGGGGCCCTGTGGTTATCTGTCCTCCCCGATGGCCGATACAAATGATGGAAACCAGGAATTCCGCCGCTTATCTTACCCCCTCCCTTACCTTCGCCATACGGATCATTTTCTTGGCAATCTCGATGTCCCCCTGGTGATTCTGTCCTATTTCTGCAATAATGAAACAAGGGTTTTCCCCCCCGATCATTCTGCCTGGACAAAGCTCAAATGTAAGCGGCATGGCGGCGCTTTAATTAAATAATAGCAATTGTACCAAAATGATAGATAAATAAATCCGAGCACTGTCCACATGGATAGGCAAGTCCACTCAAGACGCTATGATTTGGCAATAGCACGATTGCCTATACTTCCTCTCTTGCCGGCAACTGTAAAGTATCTGTCAAAATAAAAGTACCAAGGAAATCCTGTTCGTCATCGACGGGTCCTCGGATAGGCGTCAGTGAAGCGGCGCAGCGGCTGGCAGTCACTGCCGTTTGCACCAATGAGAAGCGCAGCTTTAGGAAGCGTCTTATTATGGAGGTAAACGTACAGCAAAATTAACGGCGGATCTTCACACCGAAGTGGCATTTCTGGGCAGTGATACTTCTGACATAATACTTATGCGTTTTAACTACTTGGTGCGTGTTTATTAACAACTAGTACGCGATTATTGTTTTTAAAACGTGTTAGCCCTATAATTCTCTGATGGCTGACATGACTGACTAATTAGTTTGATTACTTTCTCATTATCTCCTTTTTATGTTAAATGTTATGATGGGGGTGTACAGTGCATTCAGAAAGTATTCAGACCCCCTCACTTTCTGCAAATTTTATTAATTTTAAATGATACATTTGACCTTTTTGCTCATCAACCTACACTCAATAATCCATAATAACAAACTGAAAACATGCTTTCAGAAAGGTTTGTATATTTATTAAAAATCTAAATCTAGAAAATCTCATACCTAGAAGTATTCAGACCCTTAATTCAGTACTTTGTAGTAGCCCCCTTGGACAGTAATTTCAGCTTTGAGTCTTTTGGTTTAGTCTCTACAAGCTTTGCACGCATAGATTTGAGTAGTTTATCCCATTCTTCTTGGTCGATCCTATCAAGCTCCATTAGCTCGAGGTCACTGAGAGACTTGTCCTGAAGCAACTCCAGCATTAAATCTTGGCTCTAATTTTCAGCTCATCATTGTGCTGAATGCTCCAGTCTGAGGTTGGGTGTGCTCTAGAGCAGGTTTTCTTCAAGGACCACTCAGGATTTGGACACATTCATCCTTCCCTCAGTTCTGACCAGTCTCTCCCTGACCCTGCCGCTGAGAAGCACCCTCAGAGCATGATGCTACCACCACCAGTGCCTGGTCTTCGTCAGATATGTGCTTGGAGTTCTGTTCAAAGAATTCAGTTTTTGTCTTATCGGACCAGAAAATAATTTTTATTCTCAAGTTCTCAAAAGTTCTTTTAATTGTCCTATGCATTTACTCAAAGTGGCTTCAATCTGGCCCCTCTACCATAACTCTCTAATTGATGGAATGGTGCTGAGATTACTGACTTTTCTGACAAGTTATCACATCTCAGCAGAGGACTTCTGAAGCTCTGAAGGTGTCCACCCATACAGTACAAGGAATATAGATTAACAAGATTATGCACATAGAAACTAATAAATAGATAAAATAAAACTAATATAGAATTCATAATTAGACAAAAAATAAATAACAATATTGTAACAACTTTGTAGGTGCAAGAGGCAGAGGAATGGGATTATCCACTTTACGCCCACTACTGATGAGTGTGGCAAAATAGGACCTTTGGCTTCTTCAGTGACTGCTTCTGCCACGGCTCAGCATTTGCATGGTGCCATGCACTCCCTGTTGCTTTGTCCGCTCATACATGCTGTCCTGCTCCACCTCGCTCCAAGGTCAGAGGTAAACCTACAGTATATGCCACTCTTTCCCCCAGGTCTATGAGCCTACCCAAGGAGTGAGTCCACATCTGAGACTTGCCAGTGGCTATGTATCACGAGCAATGGACTCTAGCAGCCACAAGACGTGTCTGAAGTATTTACTATGTGCTGTGTCTGTATGTCCCTACTGCAACACCACTCGTGGAGCTGCTTTAATGCCCGCTTCTCCAGGTAGTCCTGCCCTTTTAGAAAGGTATTGTCCATCTGAGGAGTGTATCCGAAACTAGGCGCACTATAACCTATAAACACTCACTAGCCACTTTATTAGGTACACCTGTACAACTGCTTGTTAACACAAATATACAATTAGCCAATCACATTGCAGTATCTCAATGCATTCAGGCATATAGACATTGTCAATATGACCTGCTAAAGTTCAAACCAAGTATCAGAATTGGAATGAAAGGTGATTTAAGTGACTTTGAACATGGCATGGTGGTTGGTGCCAGATGGGCTGGTCTAAGTATTCCAAAAACTGCTGATCTAAGGGGATTTTCATGTTTAATTATCTGTAAGGTTTATAGAGGGAAAATATCATGGAATCAATAGCATGGAATCATCCTGCGGCTGATGGTGGTGGTGTAATGGTGTGGGGGATATTTTCTTGACACACTTTGGGCCCCTTAGTACCAACTGAGCATTGCTTAAATGCCACAGTCTACCTGAGTATTGTTGCGGACCATGACCATCCCTTCATGACTGCAGCATACCCATCTTCTGATGGCTACTTCCAGCAGGATAACGCATCATATGTCACAAACCTCAAATAATTTCAAACTGGTTCCTTGAACTTGACAATGAGTTTACTGTACTCAAATGGCCTCCACAATCACTAGATCTCAATCCAACAGAGCACCTTTAGGTTATGATGGAACGGGAAAATCACATCATGAATGAGCAGCTGACAAATATTCAGCAATTGCATGATGCTATTATGTCAATATGGACATTGAGGAATGTTTCGAGCACCTTGTTGAATCTATGCCATGAAGAATTACAGCAGTTCTGAAGGCAAAAGGGGGTCCAACCTGGTACTAGCAAGGTGTACCTAGTAAAGTGGCCGGTGAGTATTGTCACAAAAAGCAGACACAAGAGTCATAAAAAGGTTTGGGGCAGTCACCCATATAATATTTCCTGGCTGCAAAAGTTAAATTGCTACCACTGTCATGCTCAGTCCAAAACAGAACTGACTATGTTAATCAAATATATCGGCTTTAAAGGCCAGAAAAGGAAGTGAAATCATTGAGGGCAGAAGTGGAAGGGTCCTCTTCCATAGGTTCAGACCTGGACGTGACATCATCAAAAGGGCCAGAACAGGAAGTCTCTTCAGTCATGGGTTCTTCAACAGAAGCGACATCACTAGGGCCTGGCGGAATTTCCCGTGAACGGCCTTCAGGAAAGTGAGAAAAAAGGTCAGCACACTCCGCCACCCCCTGGTCTGGCATGGAATTACTCTCATTTAGACCCTTTAGCTGCCTCCCATGCGCACATGTGTGACAGTACATACAGTGCATCCGGAAAGTATTCACAGCGCATCACTTTTTCCACATTTTGTTATGTTACAGCTTTATGCCAAAATGGATTAAATTCATTTTTTTTCCTCAGAATTCTACACACAACACCCCATAATGACAATGTGAAAAAAGTTTACTTGAGGTTTTTGAAAATTTATTAAAAATAATAAAATTGAGAAAGCACATGTACATAAGTATTCACAGCCTTTGCTGTGAAGCTCGAAATTGAGCTCAGGTGCATCCTGTTTCCCCTGATCATCCTTGAGATGTTTCTGCAGCTTAACTGGAGTCCACCTGTGGTAAATTCAGTTGATTGGACATGATTTGGAAAGGCACACACCTGTCTATATAAGGTCCCACAGTTGACAGGTCATGTCAGAGCACAAACCAAGCATAAAGTCAAAGGAATTGTCTGTAGACCTCTGAGACAGGATTGTCTCGTGGCACATATCTGGGGAAGGTTACAGAAAAATTTCTGCTGCTTTGAAGGTCCCAATGAGCACAGTGGCCTCCATCATCCGTAAGTGGAAGAAGTTCGAAACCACCAGGACTCTTCCTAGAGCTGGCCGGCCATCTAAACTGAGCAATCGGGGGAGAAGGGCCTTAGTCAGGGAGGTGACCAAGAACCCGATGGTCACTCTGTCAGAGCTCCAGAGGTCTTCTGTGGAGAGAGAAGAACCTTCCAGAAAGACAACCATCTCTGCAGCAATCCACCAATAAGGCCTGTATGGTAGAGTGGCCAGACGGAAGCCACTCCTTAGTAAAAGGCACATGGCAGCCCGCCTGGAGTTTGTCAAAAGGCAACTGAAGGACTCTCAGACCATGAGAAAGAAAATTCTCTGGTCTGATGAGACAAAGATTGAATTCTTTGGTGTGAATGCCAAGCATCACGTTTTGGAGGAAACCAGGCACCATCCCTACAGTGAAGCATGGTGGTGGCAGCATCATGCTGTGGGGATGTTTTTCAATGGCAGGAACTGGGAGACTAGTCAGGATAAAGGGAAAGATGACTGCAGCAATGTACAGAGACATCCTGGATGAAAACCTGCTCCAGAGCGCTCTTGACTTCAGACTGGGGTGACGGTTCATCTTTCAGCAGGACAACGACCCTAAGCACACAGCCAAGATATCAAAGGAGTGGCTTCAGGACAACTCTGTGAATGTCCTTGAGTGGCGCAGCCAGCACACAGACTTGAATCCGATTGAACATCTCTGGAGAAATCTTAAAATGGCTGTGCACCGACGCTTCCCATCCAACCTGATAGAGCTTGAGAGGTGCTGCAAAGAGGAACGGGCAAAACTGGCCAAGGATAGGTGTGCCAAGCTTGTGGCATCATATTCAACAAGACTTGAAGCTGTAATTGCTGCCAAAGGTGCATCGACAAAGTATTGAGCAAAGGCTGTGAATACTTATGTACATGGGATTTCTCAGTTTTTTTATTTTTTAATAAATTTGCAAAAACCTCAAGTAAACTTTTTTCACGTTGTCATTATGGGGTGTTGTGTGCAGAATTCTGAGGAAAAAAATGAATTTAATCCATTTTGGAATAAGGCTGTAACATAACAAAATGTGGAAAAAGTGATGCGCTGTGAATACTTTCTGGATGCACTGTTATATATATTATATATACATATATATATGTAATGAAAAGTTGACTGACTGACTGACTCACTATTTCTCATTTAGTTAAAAAAAAATGAAATTTGGCATGGTGCTACGTCTAGACCAGTAGGTATCCACTAAGAAAAGACATTTCGATATATCAATATTTAGTAGTAACCCCTACACAATGGAAAAACTAGATCCCCCAAAATCTTAAAAATGCTTTCATTTATTTGATAGAAGTTTGGTAAGATTATAGAAAAAAGAAGAAAATGATCAAACCTGTGTTTTTTATTTCTAGAGATCTGTCTGTAGTAAAACTGTAATGAGTGGGGTATACTTAGACAGCACATCTTTTATTTACTTTTTTGCTTCAGCTGTAATAGTGGAGAAAAATGGGGTATGCAAATCATGCAAGTGAATGCCACAAGCAGATCAGCGTCACTGTATAAAAATAGTTCTCTCATGAAAAGTGGACAGACAGACAGACAGACAGACAGACAGACGTTGGCTTTTACAGTATATACATATAGAGATAAAAAATTATAAATAATTTAAAACTCAATTATCATTTAAGATAGAAATTATATTTTTTATTAAAATTATTTATCTTAGGTGCTAGCCTTAATCAAAAAAATGAAAGCATATTTCATTGCTTGTGATAATTGTAATGGACAACATTTTGGTAAGTTTTTATTTACATGCATAATCTTATAAAACCTTAAACTGTACTAAACGTATTATAGTATTATAATAAATAGCAACAATTTTACTCATGTACAATTAAAATACAGTAAATACAGTAATGTTGGTTTCATCCAACCAGAGAATCTTATTTCTCATAGTCCGAGTGTCCTTTTGGTGTCTTTTTGTAAACTCAAAGTGGGTTTCTTTGTGTCTTTCACTGAGCAGAGGCTTCCGTCTGGCCACTCCATCATAAAGACCAGATTAGTGGAGTGTTTCAGTGATGGTTGTCCTTCCTGAAGTTTCCCTCATCTCCACATAGGTTCTCTGGAGATCTTCTGGAGTGACCATTGGGTTCTTGGTCACCTCACTTACTATAACATTTTTCACTTGATTTGCTTAGTTTGACTGAGTGGCAGTCTCCAGCAAGAGTCATCGTTCTTCCAAACCTCTTCCATTTAAAAATCATAGAGGTCGCTGTGCACTTGGGAAACTTCAGTGCTAAAGGAATGTTTCATTGCCTGCCCAAATCTGTGCCAACACAATAGTGTCTCTAAGTCAATTCCTTTAACCTTGTAGCTTGGTTTTTGCCCCAATACAAAGTGTCAGCTGTGTGACCTTCTATAGAAAGGCGTGTGTCTTTCCTGAGCATGTCCAATCAATTGAACTGAACACAGATAGACCCAAAACAATATGTAGAAACATCTCAATGATCAATTAAATTGGATGGAAAGGGACCTGAACCAGATTTAAATTATTATAGAAAAGGGTCTGAATGGGAAATTTCAGGTTTTTGTTCTTTTTAAACTTGCAAACATTCCTAAAAGCCTGTTTTTGCTTTGTCATTCTGGAGGATTAAGTGTTGGTTGATGTGGGGGAAAAAAAAATGTATGATTTTCGAATAAGGCTACAAAATAAGAAAATGGGGAAAAAAGAGAAGGGGTCTGAATACTTTCTGAATCCACTGTATAACCCTCATGAGAACCTCATTTTAATTGGTCTTATTGCGTTTAAGTTGCAACCTGTGTTTTTCTCACAAAGCAAAAAACTATCCATTTTGTGTAACAGTGAGAGAGACGTTATCTGCCTAGATATACTGTAAATTACATTGATGGCCATCTCTTAGGTGAAACTTCTATCTGTAGGTATTTCTAAACAATAAAAAAATGACTGAATAGGTGGCGTTTCCCTTGTTTGTAAGGTGTGTGTAGGTGGTGGTAGGAATCAGGACAGGCTTTTTTTTTTGCTGTAAACTTCCTTGATGATCATTTTACTTTAGCCTTTTCTTTCAGACATGTCTAGGGTGCTGCCAAATGGAAGCAGTGCAGTGGGAAGTTAAGAATGGTATTTACACAGATGTCCATGTTTTGCTGAAGATGGACAATAATGTGTGATAAGATGCTTTAATACCTTTTATTATTATTACTTTATATCTTTTGATTTACATGTATAACCTGTGGATGTGCTTATACTTAGAGCATACATCCTTAGATAAGTATACGTTGTAAATTGCCCCAGCAGACATATTTGTTACCTGTAGGAAATTACAGAATATGATCGTTATTACGGAGTCTGAAAGTGTATTTGATGGATTGATTAATTATAGTACAATAAGGAAATACTAGTAATAAAGTACAGACAAGTACAGTTTGTGTACATTACGCAGTAGTGCAGACAAGCAGGCTGAGAGATAAGAACATGAATAAAAAAGCTGATGTTGAAGATTGATGGCTGTTATCAAGAGCAGCAGTCTTGTCCCTAAGTATGAAGTATAAAACATGAGACATCAGATTGACAAAACACACTCCTATTTGCGAAGTCCAAAATGCACACTGCCCATGTTTACTTGCAACTGCATTGCATGAATTGTACTTCCAGGTGAGCACTTGTTGATTGTCAATGTGTTGTATTAAAACCTTAATTCTTGTGAATTTAATGACTGATTGTTGTCTTAATTATTTTTACTTTCTCGTATAAGTAGTATAAAGAATGTATAGTAATCGCGAAAATATTTCACAGTGAGATTTAGATGAATCACGTTTCTTGCACTACAGAACATGTTTTGACCATTTTTGCAATAATGTCTGTGTGTGTGTATGTGTCAGTGTGTATGTACTATCAATCTTTAATTTAATATTGTTTATTTTATCAGTATGCTGCTGCTGGAGAATGTGAATTTCCCCTTGGGATTAATAAAGTATCTATCTACTGAAACACAATAACTCGTGAACGCTTTGAGCTAGATATATGAAATTTGGCATATGGGTGGTCTATCAAAGTGTTAGTTTACTGTCAAGTTTAGGGCAACATACGTCAACCGGAAGTGGTACTTTACCTGAACACATTTAAAAATTTTTTAAATAAACTGGTACATAGTTTAAATAGGCGGCACGGTGGCGCAGTGGGTAGCGCTGCTGCCTCGCAGTTGGGAGATCTGGGGACCTGGGTTCGATTCCCGGGTCCTCCCTGCATGGAGTTTGCATGTTCTCCCCGTGTCTGCGTGGGTTTCCTCCGGGCGCTCCGGTTTCCTCCCACATTCCAAAGACATGCAGGTTAGGTGGATTGGCGATTCTAAATTGGCCCTAGTGTGTGCTTGGTGTGTGGGTGTGTTTGTGTGTGTCCTGTGGTGGGTTGGCACCCTGCCCAGGATTGTTTCCTGCCTTGTGCCCTGTGTTGGCTGGGATTGGCTCCAGCAGACCCCCGTGACCCTGTGTTTGGATTCAGCGGGTTGGAAAATGGATGGATGGATAGTTTAAATAAACAATTGATTGAAATTTTGTATAGTAGTTTTTCAGGTGCAATTGCATTATAAAAGGAGAAAAATAATTAAAATTTTATATTATCATCAGTTAGGGTGAGAAACAGATGGATACAGAATTTCATCTTAATCAGATAACCAAAAATGATATCTTAACAGGCATCAGCACTATTACATATGCATTACTACCATTATATAAATAGAGATAAATAATTTAAATTTTGTATGATCGTTACTTATTGTTAGATATAAAATTTGACCTTGATCAGGTGACTGGAAGTGGTATATTACCGACCACAAAAAAATAATCTTATTTGAAATTTCAGTTTGATCAAATTACCGGAAGTAGTTCTTTGCCATATAAACTTGCATTGTAAACAAAAATAAGTGATAGAAATTTTGTAAGAAACACACAGATATGAAGTTTCATTATAATCAGACAACCAGAAGTGGCATCTACTTTACCTGAACAGGTATAAGGGAAGTTGAGTGGAGAAAAATGTGGTGCTTTACAAAAAACAGGCAAAATGGCATTCATCAATCCCCTTAACAAAACAACTAACTATTGTTAGTATACAGAAGTATACTTCCGACATTTGGTATGGATCATTGTAACACATCTGGTATAATAAAGGTTTATTGCCTCGTACGATTGACGTTTTTATGGGCATTTTTACTCAGAACTAGGGATTTTCTAGAACTTACCCCACTACTTTGATTGACTGACATAATTTCAACATACTTTCTTGATAGTTGATTTTTTTTTTATTTTATTGATTTTATTAAAATCTAATAACATTCTATACAAATAACTCAAGTTTTACAAAAAAAAAAAGGTTTGAAACAAATCAACCCCCACGCCTGAGAAAGAGAGCTAGGCCAGCAGAGTAAAACTTTAAGCTAGTAAAAATAAGTTAGATAAATTAATTAATAAATAAAGATAAATGGAGTAAAAGAAGGGAGAGAACCTGCTTCCTCAGTTTAAATGCAAATTCTAAAATGCTATTGATTAGATCCTGCCAGGTTTTGAAAAAGTTTTGTACAGAATTTGATTTTTTCCAGTTTCAAATAGTATAAAACATCAGTTACCCACTGACTTAGAATAGGTGACTTAGGATTCTTCCAGATGAGCAAAATAAGTCTACGTACCAATAGTGTAGTAAAGGCGATTACGGTTTGTTTGTCCTCCTCCACTTTAAGCCCATCTGGAAGTACACCAAACACAGCTGTTAGTGGATTAGGAGGGATTTTGACACCAAGGCTGTCTGATAGGCATTTAAAGATTTTGGTCCAGAATGATGTTAATTTGGTGCAGGCCTAGAACATGCAGCACAATGAGGCCAGAACTTGATTTCAGCGTTTGCAGGTTGGATTTTAAATCAGAGAGAGATATAATTTTGAGTTGAATAATTCTATGCCTTGTGCATATGGAGTTCAAGTGAATTCTGTACATTGTTACTTTCCACTCCTTTTCTGAGATGTTGAGTGAGAGATCCTTTTCCCACTATACTCTTGGATCTTTGAAAGGTAGGGACTCTAAAATGGTTTTATATATTACAGAAATGCTGTCTGAGTCCTCAAGACTGATCAGTATTTTTTCTGGTATAAAAGGTAGGTGGGAGGTGAGGAAAATTGGGCAGGTTCTGTTTAACAGTTTCTAATTTGAAGGTAGTGAAAAAAATGTGTTGCTGGTGTGGAACTTGACCCGGACACAGACAGGCAGACATGTTAATTTCACCACCACACGTTTATTAACACTAACATTTACAAAGTCCAAGTGCCACAAACCCCAATCTTCCCCAAAGTCCAGGCCAACCACTCTGCCTCTTCGGACCGCCTCCTTCTCACTTTTCTTGAACCTTGTCCTGCTTCAACCCGACTCCAGCCTCGAATGAAGGGAGGCGGCCCCTTTTATCCATACCCGGATGTGTTCTAGGTGTGCACCGGCAATCCCGCGGACACGCCCCAGTGTGGCGGAAATGCCGGCTGTCCTCCCAGAAGCACTCCGGGTGTTCCCTCTCTTCTTCCGTGGATGTTTTCAATTCCAAATAAATGAGGTAATGGTTGAATCTAATTTCTTAAAAAAAGATCTATTGATGTATATTGGAATGTTTTGAAATATAAAGAGAAGCTTAGGAAGGATATTCATCTTAACAATGTTCATTCTTCCAGCTAAAGTGAGATGAAGGGTGGACCATCTATGCAAGTATTGCTTAATTTTTTCCATACAGACGGCAAAATTTTGTTGATAAAGAGCTTTATGTTTACTTGTTATATTTACCCCTAGGTATTTAAACTGATCTGCAATGATAAAAGGGAAGGTGCCCAATCTAATATTGTATGCATGATAATTCACTGGGAAGAGCACACTTTTATTCAAATTGATTCTGAGACCAGAAATCCTTTGAAATTCTATTAGTGCTCTTAGGACTGCAGGCACAGTATTTTGTGGGTCTGATATATACAGTACCATATCATCTGTATATAGAGAAACTTTCTGTTCCAGTCCTTCTTTGATAATCCCCTTTATCTCATAAGCATTTCGACAGTGAATTGCCAGTGGCTCAATGGCAATTGCAAAAAGCAGTGGTGACAAGGGGCACCCTTGTCTGGTACCATGTTCTACTTTAAAGTATTCTGAATTAATGGTGTTACTACAAACTGAAGGTTCTGGATTGGTATACAGTAGTTTGATCCATGCACAAATGTTCGGGCCAAACCCAAATTTCTCTAATGTAGTGAAAAGATAGTTCCATTCGACTGTATCAAATGCTTTTTATGCATCCAGCGATAATATCATCTCCGGAGTGTTTGACTTTGTGTGTGAATATATTATATTAAGCAGGCATTGAAGATTGGAAGCTAAATGTCTGTCTTTAATAAATCCAGTTTAGTCTTGTGATATTACCAAAGGCAGCACTTTCTATATCCTTCTAGCTAGGACTTTGGAGAGTATCTTAACATCGTTATTCAGAAGTGAAATTGGTCTGTGTGATGCACATTGTAATAAGTCCTTATTTTGTTTAGGAAAGACGGTAATTAATGCTTGGCGACAAGTTTGAGGTAGAATTTTATTTTCTTTAGCTTCTGTAAATGTTGCTAATAGAAGGGGAGCTAGCTGAGTTGAGAATTTCTTATCAAATTCAAGGGTAGCCATCAGGGCCTGCTGCTTTCCACTCTGAAGTGAGTTTAAAGAATCGAGTTATTCTGATAGTACCAGAGGTTTATCCAATTCCTCTGCATTAAGAGTATCTATTTGTGGTATCTGTAATGCATTAGATTGTGTCTTGTTTTCTTTAACCTCAGTAGAATATAAGGATTTAGACAGTTGATTCTGTGATGTTGTTGAAGCAGGTTTATCTGTTAAACAAATGATCATATTTCAACATTTATGTGCTTGTTACTGACTTTCTTTTGGCAAATTGTGTTCCACAATTGCTTTGAGCTGTGGTTTTTTGAAATTTACTTTTTGCTTTTTTTGTTTTGTGCTTAAAAATACAGTACTTTAAGTGATTTAATAGTGTTTGTGGAATTTTCTTCATTGTGCTGGTTCTGAATTTCCACAAAAGGTTATTAATTCATTTGTGAAATTACACAACTTAGTGTTAGTATTTGTGTTCAATACTTATCACGTATGATTGGCTACATATGAACACAAATAGTTGGGAAGTTTTTCATCATTACATGTTATTTTGTCAACAAAAGAAATTTGTTTTATCTGTAATAACTGATTGTTTGAACTAATTTAATAAATTATATTGTGATCAATGAAGTCATTGTTTTATATTTTTTCCGGTAAGAGATCATTTTTAATTAATGTATAGATATTCTTTAAAATTAAAAATTTTGAAATTTACATGCCGTACCTTTGCGCTACACATTTACTTCTTTGTCCTTACGTTTAATTCCACGAATCGTATTTCATATGTTTTGATCTTTCATCAATTTTGTACTGTTTGTGAATTAATTGACATTTCTTCTCATTTTCTATATTTTTGGATTGCCTGAACTTTTTTATTACCTACATTTAATTTTTTATTTGAAAATGAGAGTTTAAAAGTAAACAGCATTGCAAAGGCAGAACAAAATGAATCAGCTGAATACACGTTTATGCTCTTTATTTTCATATATACAGAATGAAAGAGTTAAAGTCAGGGCTAAAATAATATATAATTTTGGGAATATATAATTATTCATCTTATTTAATAACAGTTTATTAACTACATTGTACATATTATTTTTAACTGTTATTTAACTTATCAACTATTCAAAGAAATTACATAGTACAAACACAAAATAACACCATAATTGGAAAATGTATCTACTCAGGTAAAATAACTATTAAATAAAGTTGAAATTTGAATAGGCACATGTGTTGTTTCACAAGATGACATATTCATACAATTATTTTATAATCTCCTTATATATGAGAAAGTCGAATGGAGAATACTCCAGATTTTTTTAGTTTCAGACCAGCCGACCCAGCCAGTAGGTGGTCTGCCTGCTGTCCAGTTGTCCCTACCAGAATAAAGTTATCTTTTCAGTTTGTCAGCACTGCTGAGCCAAACACATCTTAAAACCTGGTTAATCTGGTCTAACGGCCCATTCACGCCTAAGCATTTTTCTAGCGTTTAACCCTAGACCAGAACACCCCTAAAGCACTTGTAAAGTTAATTTCTATTAATTTCAATGACAACCTTCAAATCTAAGCATTTAAGTGTGGTTTTGAAAACTCCTAAATGCAGCAGTTTTGAGCATTTTCAGCCCAACACTTGTTCCATTGAAATGACTGATAATGCACAGGTAAAAAAAAAAAAAAAAAAAAAAAAAAGGCATGCTTGAAGCATTTTTTACAGGCAGTCACTGCCTCTTCTTGGATGAGCCTTAAGTTAAGCAGCTCATCGAAACTAAAAAACAACAAGTAAACTACTGATGTCATTGTGCACACGTATGCTTCTATTATCCAGGAACAGCTACTCAGGGAGAGGTCAAGTACACACATAGCTTGCAATGAGGTGGAAAGATGTGATGCACTAGCCCCACTGGGACGCCAGTGCATCACAGAACAATGTGGTACAGAAAGTAAGATGCTTAGTGAGCGCTGACATGAGTTGTACTTAGGCGGCACCGTAAAATTCTATTAGGTACATCACAGCGTAAAGAAAAATACAAAAAATGTTTTTGAACGTTGCTATTCAGTTTTTCTTCCAGTGTTTCCATCTTTCCATGGTCAGTTTTGGGCATGAGCCTCACGAGCGTTTGTTTAGAATGCCAACAGATTTAAGTGTTGCATGAAGGATTTCCGCAGCTGAAGCCAGATAGAAGCATAGGAAGACAGCCATGGGGAGGGAGTTTGGTCTAATCAGTTCAGTTGATTTTAATGTTTCATTGATTTGTAGTAAATAACCAGCTTTTGTTAGCATTTTTCTTCTTTTTCTTTTAAAAAGAAAAGGATGTTGTTAGTTTTGTGAGATTTTGTTTGAAGTTATGCTTCATTACATTTAAGGTTTGTTATGTATGATCAATTCTCTTGCATAGTGGAAGTGGTACAGAAATTCCCTATGTGAATGCTGGTAGGAAATTATTCTAACTTTATAAGGATGGCATTGGCCACAGGAGGGGATTGCTGTTTTGAATGATCAAGCAGAAAGCAATCGAGAGGAGTATGGGAGCCACACTAGTCTGATAGAGAGGTGGGTGGCAAAGCGCTTGACTGTGTAACAAAGAATAGACTGAGGCTCTGGTTAGCCAGGGAAAACTACTGAAGTGTTACCTGGTAGGATTGGTAAGGAGGGCTGATTCAGAGCCCGGTTTATGTATTTTTGTTGTCTTTTTTTTCCAATATTTTAAAGGCAGCTTGTATGGGATTTAATGGGATTGATTTATAGGTGGGTAAAAGCCTTCATTTTTTTACTTTCATTTCTGCACTTATATTTTTTCTCTAGTGCTTTCACCAAAGGATTTTTTTGTTTTTGGATAGCATTTTTATTCGTACTAGAATCTTCACTGTAAATACTCTTGCATCAAGGGTTTAGTTCTTTTTAAATACTTTTGTCGAATAAAACCAATTTTTTTCTACCTCCGCCTCGCTTGTGCCTGTATTATAACACTCTAGGTCCTAGTTGGTCCTGAACACTAGAAGTCTAAGTAGCTTGTGACACAGTGTTGTGATGTGAAATTTTGCATACAATTTGATAAATATTTTGTATGTATTTGTAACAGGCAAAGCAATGTAATATTAGTATTACATTAGTGAGAAGCATTCATAGTTTACCCTCCTTTTAGGAATGGGTCTCTTTGAATTTTATGACAGGGTTTGGGACCAGTTTGGGTTAGGGTTAGCAAGTTGGGTTGGGTTAGGGTTTGGCAAGTGTTTCTCTGCTAAAGTCTCTTTCTCAACCCCCACAGAAAAGCCAGGCTGCCTAACTGCCAAGCATTACCTTAACATATGGTTTGGAGGGCAGGTGTGAAGGTGTTCTATTCCCCCATTGGTCTAAAGTATGGCTGTTTGGAACTGGCTTGTATCAAAAGTCTTTAAGTACCATGACACCCTATTGGCTCTAGGGGTTGGACAGAAAAACTATAAATTTGCTTGCTTTACCTCACTCTCTCTCTCTCTGACCAAATGATGAAAGACCATCTCACACATGAACTGAAAAGGGCAACACAATGAAGAGCACAGTTCGGCAGCCATATTGAGACAGGCATGTGGCCTGTTCTGAAGAAAGCTGACCAAAAATGAAGACTTAGACACATTTTAAGTAACTAACAAGTTGGTGATGTGTAGTTTTCAGGTGGCACACAATTTATCAGGTTGTATGGTTGACAATATTCAAATGTACTTTGCATATTGTTATTTATTAATATTATCAATAATACATTATTTAAAGTGTAACTTAACTCCTGCTGGTCTTTTACTAAACCTAATTGCCTGAGGTTATACATGTAG
Organism: Erpetoichthys calabaricus; assembly: GCF_900747795.2. Lineage (NCBI taxonomy): Eukaryota > Metazoa > Chordata > Cladistia > Polypteriformes > Polypteridae > Erpetoichthys > Erpetoichthys calabaricus. The sequence continues at coordinate 180,712,299 of NC_041400.2, forward strand.
AAGGGAAGCTGGGGAGAAGTTATATGGTACAGTACCTTATAAACAGTGGTAGGTCTGGGAGATTTGAGGCATTCTGACAAAGGCTACATATTAATAATACAAAAGGGGAAAGTAGTGTAAAATATTACTCTACCAAGACAAAACACACAAGAACAGAACATAAAGATGTAGGTATATAATCAGCTTTAATCAGGTTAAAGTTTAGAAAGTTTAATACAGGTGGTAACTATGGGCAGTGTGGTAGTGCAGAGCTGTCATTCCTGGCTCACAGAGCCAAATGTATGGGGTTTACTTGTTCTGCATGTTGTGAGTTAAGCCTGGACACCACCAGACTGAGACCACATCTTTTTTTAAAAGCACACGTTTTATTAATACAATCCCACACAGCACACAGTGCTCCCAGCACCAATCACCCCTAATCTCCTCTCTCCATGGGAGCTTCGTCCTGCTCCCACACCCGACTCTAGCTCCCTGATTGTAGGGAGGCGGCCCCTTTTATTCTCACCCGGATGTGCTCCAGGTGCTTGATGACACTCTTCTGGCAGCACTTCCTGGTGTGGCGGAAGTGCTGCCCTTGCACCCGGAAGCACTCCGGGCATCCCTGGAAGGCTCTTCATCCATCTTCCCGGGTGTGGCGGAAATGAATGTTTCCCGGGCTCTCCGAGGCTTGGGGCGCCCCCTGGCATTGGCCGCAGGCCCCAATGGCTTGAGCCTCATTGCTCCTCTCCCGATCCAGGGTGGTTGCCCCCTTGTGGCCCGGAGGACGTCAACGCCACCTCCCGGTCCTTCCAGGTGTCCTGGCTGGGTCTATCCCCCAGCCACCTGTGACAATGTATATTTCTGGACTGATCAGTATTAGCGAGTGTGCTTAACTGTTGATGACTTCCTGTTTTAACAATGAATACAAGTCTCAATAATACTTCTCAATTAAGAAAATATATTTAGTCCTTTATGTGCTGTAATGTAAATAGCACCATCCCTTTATACCATCCTCAACCCAAGCCTCTGGGTATGAATACTCGCTGCTGTACCACCAGATCACCATGCTTTAAAACATCAATAGTATATAACAAGATTGAAACTAAATAAGACACTTTATTTATAGTTTTTTGTTACTAGATTAAATGCAGCACAGTCATTTCTGATTGGCTACATGATTGATCCCTGTTAAGGTTGGTGTGCCGCCCACCATATTTGCCTCTTGCCTTACACCCAATGCTGCTGCGATGATCACTGCCTGCGGGTGATCCAAAACTGGCCCAATTAAATTTATCCCTCAGCACATGCAGGATTAAATGTACAGTATATAATGTTTGTTCAGTTCTTTTAACCTGATCACACAATATACACATGCTTAACCTCTTTCTCACTAACTGTCAATAGATGACCTGATCCTGCAGTTGTGAAATAACAAAATTATTGTTTTATTATTTTGAATGGTGGCTGTTAGCTGATATGATAGAGAGAAGGAAGGTTGATATATTGTGCATTGAAGAGACTAGGGGGGTATTTTCCGTACGTCGCTTAAATCATCCGAGATCAGATGCCTCATCTTGGATGAGTTAATGCCAGTGAAACTCTTCCGGGATAAGTCAGTTTTTCCAAACGCAGCCATGTAGTAGATTAGTCTAGCTGGATCTAATCATCCGATATGAATGTCGTGCCCGCGCTGTTTGAAAAGCCCATATATATTGAGTCTAGAAAACATGATCAGCAAGTCTTTGATAGGCTGTAACAAAATGATGAAAGAACGGGTGCATTTTTTGTTTCCCACACAAGCGGAATAGGACCTTTTATTCGAAAGACATGAAAAATTTCAAGATTTAATATGCACAAGGAGTAACACTTCTGGTTTGGGCTGCTTTTGCAAAGATGGCTGGCAAAAAGTGGCCGACAAATTAAACGCTAAGTAGTGTGCATTGTACTTACTGAATGCAGAGTTTCATTTCCTATGTGTCAGATTAATTATTATTTAATATGTCATAATTCCAGATCAAACGTGAGCACAAGGAGAACATGGGAACAGGTTAAAGTGAAGTACAAGAATATACTTCAAACTGATAAATATTAGTATATAACTATTTAAAGAATTGTTGACATAAATAATCATATATAATATAAAAAACATTAATTTCAAACCTAATAAGGCAGACAAGCAAAAAACAGATGGAAGTCCACGCAGTCCAGACTTAACCCCTGCAGAAGGGTTGGCTCTCCAGCAAAATGCCCATCGCCCTGTTTCTGAGGGCATTCCAGGGGGAAGCTCCTCCCCAGAACCAGTGTCAGGATGCAGTGGTCACTTCATTTCGGGTAAAGGATGGTCATTGCATATATTTGTCCTCAATGTGTGCCATAGGTATGTTCCATATAGCCCTCTTTTTTGTTGGGTCAGTTGCAGGGAATATCATATCCCTTGAACCTGTGTCTGACCAACGAGATATTGACAAAGGTCAAATATTTGATGAAGACACTGTGTCTGATTATTCATAAGGAGGAGAGGTACATTTTCCAAATCAAACTCCACTGTGATCAGTCCCATGTGCCCCAATCACACTTGGAAATCCTGGGTAATAAGAATGTTAGGCTGACTGAGATTCTTTATGGAACTGTGGGTGTTTTTGCCTGTGTATTACCTACCTGCAATGGCATGAAACACCTCTTTTATTGTCTGCACATGCAGGTGTCCAGGAAACACTATGAAAACCAGAAGGAAGTATTTCAGAGCCAAACAGACTTTACGAATTGTATGGCAAACTGCACTTTTAGATAGATTTTTCGCATCGCCTACAGGATATAAAAAAAGTGCCACTTGCAAAAAACCTCACTGTCTGTGTGGTTATGAGAGCCTGACTTTGCCGAGTTTGACTTCGAATAGAAGTTCCTAATAAAATTTTTGAGGTACAATATTCCCCCTCAGCTAAAGCAGTATCTTTCGAAAAGAATTTCCTCCGGGAGCAATAAAGGATCTTGCCGATCGTGCAAACCCCTCTCTATATGAAATTCTGTTCTTATAATTTGCGTACCGATATCAATTGGTCGCTCATTCATGAACGGCGAAGTCATGACTAAATGAATTCCATGCATGGACACTGATTAAGTGTATGAGCTAATCCTTGTTTACATCAAACAAACCTGCTCCAAGCTGGTTTGAGGATTAGTATGTGTTGCTATGACAACACTTCCAGCAAGAGTTTCGAAAAACCAACAGATCCAGGATCAGGCCAAATCGTCAACAATTGTATCCAGCTAAACGAGTAATCCACGTACGGAAAATACCCCCAGATGGAAGGGGAGTAAGGCCAAATGTATCAGATGTGGGTTCAATTTGTTCTACCATGGTGTGAATTGGAAGAAAAATGGGGTAGGCATTTTACTGAAGGAACAGTATGTCAAGAATGTTTTGGAGGTGAAAATAGTGTTGAAGAGTGTTGATTATGACGCTGGAAATTGAAGGTGTGATGATAAATGTTACGAGTGCATATTCCCAGCAAGTTGGGTGTGTGATGAATGAGAAAGAATATTTCTGGAGTGAGTTAGATGAACTGGTGGAGAGTGTACCCAGGGTATGGAAAGTGGTGATTGGATTTCAATGTATAAGGGAACAGAGGGAATGAAGAGATGAATGGGAAGGTATGGTATGAAGAAGAGGAATGAAGAAGGTCAGATGGTAGTAGATTTTGCAAAACAGATGGACATGGATGTGGGGAATGTATATTTTAAGAAAAGGGAGGAACACAGTGTGAAATACAAGAGTAGAGGAAGATGCACATAGGTGGATTGTATCCTATGCAGTTGTGTCAGTCTGAAGGAGATTGGAGACTCCAAAGTGGTGGCACGGCAAAGTGCAGTTAGTTAGCATATAATGGCGGTCTGTAGGAGGACGTTGGAGACCAAGAAGAGGAGGAGAGTGAAGGAAGAGCCAAAGATCAAATGGTGGAAGTTGAAAAAGTAACATTGTAAGATGAAGTTCAGGGAGGAGGTAAGACTGGCATTAGGTGGCAGTGAGGAGTTACCAGATAGGTTGGTAACTACAGCAGAAGTTGTATGGGAGACAGCTAGAAGCGTGTTTGGTGTGAAGGAGAAAAGGACCTGTACTGATTGGCTAGACAGAGGAATCAAGCTGGGAAAGATGAGCAGCGGGTTAGGATGATAAAGGTTAATGCTGGAAACATACTCAAAAGTGAGGAGAGTATGTTGAGCAGATAGAAAGAGTACTTTAAGAGGTTGCCAAATGAAGAGAATGAGAGAGAGAAGGTTGGATGAATGTTGAGATAGTGAACCCGGAAGTCCAACAAATTGGAATTTAATTTAAGCAAATGGAGATTAAATAGAGAAATGTTCAAAATTATGATGAGAATTTAAAGAGTGAACCCCATGTGATATTTAAAAATACACTTTTTGGCAAGGATACAGTGACAGATGTAAACGTGTTTCAAAAGGTATTAAAAAGCTTTTCTTCACACAGAGAAACAGACACGTGAAATAATTAAGTGAGCAGTGGGGTAGAGAGTGGGCCTTTAGGAAATTTCAAAGGTCGATTATTTGGGAGAACTTAGGAGAAGAGGGTTGGCAAGCCTATTGGGATTAATGGTCTCTTTTCATCAAAATTGTTCTTACTGTATGTTCTACAAGAAAAAAAAAAATCAAGCCTAACCCATTTGTTAATTTGACTTGCAAATAATGTTACAAACATTTACTTAATCCTCAATACAAAAGAACTGTTTATACTTGCGCACTTTATTTGAATGTGTTTTTTGATGGTCTATTTTCATTCTTCTTTCCTGTTTCGTTTTGTCTTTAAGTTTACAGGTCATCTACAATGTATTCAGAAAATATTCAGAACACTTAACTTTCTGCTTACAATATTGTGTTATATATTCCATTTTAAATGGAAAAATTTGCCATTTTTGCCCATCAATTTTACACTCAATAACCCATAATATCAAAATGAAAACCTGTTTTGGAAATATTTTATTTTAGGTACTCCTCTCCATGTGGAGTGTCAGTGGTTCTACTCTGAGCCTCTTCCGGATGTCTGTGCTTCTCACCCTGTCTCTAATGGAGAACCCATCCACCCTGCACAGAAAGCTCATTTTGGCCACTTTTACCCGCAATCTCATTCTTTCAGTCATCACCCAAAGCTCATGTCCATCCTCATGACTGCGCTCACTGCCCCAATGCATTTATCGATCTTACCATCCTTTTCCCCCCTCACTCATGAACAAGACCCCGAGGCACATAAACTTCTCCACCTGAGGCAGTTTCTCACCTCCCACTTGGACAGGACAGCCCACCTTCAGGCTTCAGATGTGGAGGTGCTGCTTTGCATTCAATCACAAACCGTCCTAATGCGTGCTGGAGTTCACAGCCCAATAACGCCTATAACTGTGTTTTAAAAATGTTAATTTTGGAATGTCTAATTAACATTTACTAAATATGTCAAAGTCAGCGTACGCACATCATGCCCAAAATGCGATTTCACTGACAAATCACCCAACCCGCACACATCACTTTTGTGGTGTAGCCTTGTGGGGCCAGATGTGATTCTCAGATGACAATCTAAGTAAAGTGCATCAAGTAGCTAGAAAAACACTACATAAGTGTAATGAATAAATTAATTAAAATTTGTGCGCAATCATCGGCTGCCAACGCGCACTCTCTTTGCAAAATAACACCATTGTCATTTTTTGAGTATTTAAGGAAATATGCTTTCATACATTCTAGACTCTTCCTACAAAGGTACACTCTTACAAATAATCTGTCTTTACTTATGTTCTGCTAGCCTGGTTTGGAGATCTTCATGTCAGCAACAAAAACAGAATAAATCAAATTGTAAAATGGAGCAATGAAATGTCAAGGTCTCAACAGTCCGGTCTCACAGACCTGTTTAATAAGCAAGTGTTACAAAAAGCAGAGGGTCTTCTGTCAAATAGGACTCACCCGTTACATTCTCAATTTCAGTTATTACCATCAGGTCAAGGTTCCAAGGATAAAAAGCAACCACTTGAAATACTCTTTCATTCCATCTACTATTAATCATCTACATAAATTCAATTTTAATAAACAGCCACATGTTTAAATCAGGGGATAGAGAGTAGCGTTTGTTTCAGTCATGTTTAAATGCTGGTTTAACCACTCTATATACAGTAGTACTTTTGCTCTCATGTTTTCACCATACGTATTCGGCTTGCTGTTACATTTTATTTAACTGTATTATGTTTGATGGCTTTATCTTTGTGAAGAGTTTCTAATTTCAGGTCTTGGTCTCTCTGTAAAACCCTCTGACAGACCAAATATTCCTACTGGGACGAAAAAAATTGAATTGGTTCTTCAATGGCACTTTAATGGGTTGTGCAGTTATGTGTAAAACTATTCCTTGACAAAGAACCATTTTATTCTGGGAATGGATCTTTGTATAAGCAATTAGTTCTTTGGGTGTTGAAAATGTATAATGAAGACAAAACAGAAATCTTTAACGTATAACAGGCTACGTAGCATGATACAACAGATGAAAAAACCTGAACTTAGTCTGTGTCATTGTAAGCAATAACAAGTCACTTTAAAATAATAAAATCATAAACTCTTTGGTATTTCACAAATCTGTTATTTTCTATTAGTGGTTATTTATGGAGCAAAGTTTTTTTTTTTATGTAGCTTTTGAGTGGGTGGTTTGTTTGGGAGCAAAAAAAGATGGGCTCACTTTGAAGAAGCTGTTTGACACCTTCATTTTTAAGAGTGTGCCTTGATTGGCTACTGATCAGAATCGGATGATTTTACACTAAAAAAAGACACGCTTGATGATTGGTGAAAAGGCCAATCACCCAAACCGATATTTTCAGCCCTTGCTTTTCTAAGCTTTATGGGAATTTAGTAGCAGTGCTCCTTTACGCAAAGCAATATGATAGCTGAGCCAGCGCCAGTCTTTTTTTTTTTCTTTTGAAGCAAACTTCCTGCAGTGTAAACAAAGAGCAGTGAGTGGAAGCTTCTTTTATCAGTGAATGAAAGATGATTGGTTTATTAGCCTTTATGTTAAAGAAAGTGGAGTAATAAATTGAAAAAAAGAAATCCGAGAAGTCATCTTGTGCAAATAGACAAATGGCAAGAAAAAGCAGATTTCAGACCTTTACTTTGTCCTTTAAATTAAAACGGACACTGTTTGGACAGCGAGATTGCTTAAAATACAGAAGCTTGTGCTTTTAATTGGAACAACAAAAGGTAAAGGCAAATTTGAAATTGTTGCTAAGTAATCAATAGGCTTTATTTTTGAGACTTGTACTGTGTTTATTATTTGTTGCCATGTGTCATGCAGCATAAGTTTAGGAAATAACCAAGAACTGCAAAATTAAAATGGTAATCCATATTTTATAATTACACCTCAAAACTTTCACGTTTAGCTGATACACTGAAGGAAAAAAACCACCTGTATGAATACAGTAAAATATATATTTTAACAGCAAAAAGCTGTAGTTCAACTACTGATTTAAAATGATTAAATCCTAAAAGTGCATGTACAGTATATTTACATTTAAGAAGTGTTTAATTGCCAATATCAATGAATTGATTGTATGAGAATATATATATCCTCTTTAATAAAATCCCTGTGTGCATCCAGGTGTCCATGTGTGTGTGTGTCTTCTGGTGAAGTGCGCATGCGCGGGGCACGGTGTGATGCGCGATATTACTGTCAGAGAAAGTTACAGGCGTTTTACGGAAATACAAACCAGTATTACTGCGAGAGGAAATTAAAGGTACACAATACAGTGTACATTACATTACAGCCACATACAAGTCAGTATTACTGTCAGAGGAGATTAAAGGCATATTACCGACGCGCACGCCTGTATTACTGCCTTATATTACGGACGTACAAGTCAGCAGACGTACAAGACAATATTACTGTCACAGAAAATTAAAGACACACCATACATGGTGGCAGCCCATGAAGAACGGTCAGCTCAGAAAGTAAACATCAACAAAAGATATTCTGAAAGAAAGAAAAATACGACCAACAAAAAGAATGAGGTCAAAGTCCCTTGCCATTTAATTCCTACTTGTTCCTACTAATGTTTATGCACTACTGTTCTAGCGCCTGTTATTGTAACGGGCTAAATGACTAATATATATATATATATATATATATATATATATATATATATATATATATATATATATATATACACACATTCATTTCAAGAGAAAAGAAAGAGAGAGAGAGAGACTGCTGGGAGACCAGGAGTAGCAGGGGACTGGGAGAGGGGCAATTCCTACCCTGGGATGCAAGATGGCAGCACTCCGAGATTATATAGGAACCACGGAACTAGGAAGCTCAAACCTGTGGGGACCCGTGGCCACTACCAGGGGGTGCCTGGATGATTCCAGAGCCATGGACTGCAGCACTTTTGCCACACCAGAAAGTGCTGCAGGAAGGTCATCAGGGAGCACCTGGAGCACATCCGTGTGAATTATAAAAGGGGCCACCTCACTCCATTCAGAGAGCTGGAGTCGGGAGGCAGAGGACAGAGCTTGTGACTGGAGGAGTGGAGGTGGCAGAAAGTATAAGTAAAAGTAAAAGACTGAGCTGTTGTGTCTGTTTTGATGCACTTTGCTGTGCAAGGGAAAGAACTGTAAAATAAACGTGTGTGCATTTGGACATTGTGTGTCCTGGTGTCTGTCTGTGGCCAGGCTGAAACCTCACAATATATTATATATATATATTTGTTACAGAAATAGTGAAGCTACTTTTTTTTTTTTTTTTTTATTAAATAAGCCTTGTTTCAGATTGATACATTACAGAAATAAAATTAACAATGACAGCTAATAACTATGACATGATAAAAGATATTTTCTTTTATACCATATGTATTATGGATAAATATTTTTGTGCATATTTTATTTAAGTATTTTAAGAAAATGGTATATATTTTAGTATTTTATGGTCACTGAACAATAGGCCTACAGAATTTAATCTTAATAAAAAATTAACAGTTAACACTTGTGGTCTATAGTTTAATTATAAAGATAAACTTTAATATAGACTTTTGTAGTACTAGGGTGTTGTACAGTGTTAGCCATTATGAATGTAGGGGAAAGCCAAGCAAAATGACACCTTTTATTGGCTAACTAAAAAGATTAGTTAGCCAATAAAAGGTGTCATTTTGCTTGGCTTTTATATAGACTTTTATAAGGCTTATATGCATCTGGTTATGTAGAATACATTTTTTAAAGGGATAAAGAAAAAAAGTTGTAATCCGAACCAGCTGATCAAGTAACATGAAAATCAATGATCGGTATCAGCCTTAAAAAACCTGATTGAAGCATCCCCGGCCATTATTTGAAAAGAACTTCAAAAAGGCTTAACAGGTTTTGCTGAATTCACTACTGAAGGAATACAAAAATGTTTGCAAAAGCTGAAGCATCAGGAAAAAAAAATGTGCTCTTAACAGGACTACCTAAGAAACACATAAATCAGCAGAAATCATTCTAAACAAGAACATAACAAAAAGAAAATCTGAGAACATCTTGCTTAGCATCATTACACTGTTTGTCTGCATCCTTTAGAATTGATTTTAAAATGCTGTTAATTGTATACTATATAAGACCAGGGAGAATCTACTATGAAACTAATGGAGCCTAAGCTTCAGGGCTCCTAATCCTAGAGGAGCCCAAGAAGCGACTATAGTCCACATTACTTAAAAGTTTAGGGTGTGTACTGTACGAATTTTTAAAAATATTATTCTTAATAATATAGTGCAATTTCAATGCAAAATAATAGTTATATAAAAATGAAAAGGTTTTTAAAGTATCAAAAAAAAATTGTGCTTATTTATTATTGAAGATGATAACTGTGGTTAGCCAGACCTTGTTGCTGTATCACGTGAAGCATGAAATCTAAGAGATTTGATTTAGGGACACTTATGTTAGGTAGAATTTCCCACTGGTTGCTGGGCAGTCTTTTGGCCTTGGAACGCTTTCAGATTTGGTTTTGGGGTTTTTTTTTTCCAGCCTGCTGTAGTTTTCTTTGTTTTCTGTCCTCCCGGCCATTTGAGCTTACCTTGTTTTGTTGTTATATATTCTTTCATATATATTGCCTAATCTTAATTTTTTTCTCTTCTTGTAACTTTCATTTGTCATCTTGTAAAGTACTTCGAGCTACTTTGTTGTATGAAAATGTGCTATATAAATAAATGTTGTTGTTGTTTGCAAAGGGGCCCCCCCAATAACAAATCAAGCTTCAGGGCCCCAAAAATGTAAGTCCTCCACTGTTAAAGGCTCTGATCTTCCTTCTTCTTAACATTTTGGAGTGCCTCTTGTTGAACAAAAGATCCAACAGAGTCCAGCTGCAGACATCCACTTCAGTGAGCAGGTTGTCATTCTGCATTATACATCAGAGTAATGTTACGCCTGGTAACACTATGGTTAAGATTACGGTTGATGATGGGTTATCTGACTCAAATAATGACAACTATTGAATAAATGAAGTGACATTAACATGCAATCCAATTGGCTGTTCAGCCAAGCCTTTGAATTACTGTACTGAGTTCAGGAGGTCTGCAACTGATCTAGTTTTTAACCCTTAGTATTTTCTACAGGTTATTATTCACTGTATGGCCAAAGATCTTTTAAAATGAACTTTCAGTTTTCTGTGGTCTTGAAGTGTTTGCTCCAAGCATCTTTGCCCTCCTCTTGAGTTGAGATTCACTCCAGAGAAAAGTTCATCAGCATGCTCCAGTGAAAACAGCGGACTTGTTTTGGTGACTCTCGGGCAAAATTCATTCTTCTGTTTATAAATAAATGTTCGTGTAGACGTGTCTAAGAATTTCTCATCTGCAACACGCTTCATATCGCTTTCTTTGTATACTAAAACTTCCCTGAAATATAATCATTGTGTGTCCATAAGAAGAAAACACACCCACAAATCATTACAATTCATCCATCTCGTCATACCTCGTTCATCTATTAGTAATAATAATCTTCCATCCATCCATCCATCCATTTTCCAACCCGCTGAATCCGAACACAGGGTCACGGGGGTCTGCTGGAGCCAATCCCAGCCAACACAGGGCACAAGGCAGGAACCAATCCTGGGTAGGGTGCCAACCCACCGCAGATCTTGCATCTATGTAATAATCTGAATTTATAAGTGGTATAGATTTGTATTTTCAATACAATTTATAATGGACATCCTCCCTCGCCTTTTGGCTCAGCTCTCTCTTCACCCGCATTACTGCGGATGCCGTACCGATCCGTCTGTCAACCTCCCGCTCCATTCTTCCCTCACTCGTGAACAAGACCCCGAGATACTTGAACTCCTCCACTTGAGGCAGTAATGTGTTCCCAATCCGGAGAGAGCATTCCACCCTTTTTCGGCTGAGAATCATGGCCTCAGATTTAGAGGTGCTGACTCTCATCCCCGCTACTTCACACTCGGCTGCGAACCGCTCCAGTGAGAGCTGGAGGTCACTGTCCGATGAAGCCATCAGAAGCACGTCATCCGCAAAGAGCAGATACGAGATTCTGATGTCACCGAACAAGACCCCCTCCGCTCCTTGGCTGCACCTAGAAATTCTGTCCATATAACTTATGAACAGAATCGGTGACAAAGGGCAGCCCTGGCGGAGTCCAACCTCAGCAGGAAACGAGTCCGACTTATTACCGGCAATGCGGACCAAGCTCCTGCTCCTCCTGTACAGGGACTGGATGGCTCGTAACAACGAGCCTTGTACCCCGTACTCTTGGAGCACACCCCACAGGATGCTTCGAGGGACACGGTCGAATGCCTTCTCCAAATCCACAAAACACATGTGGACTGGTTGGGCAAACTCCCATGCCCCCTCCAGGATCCTGGCCAGGGTATAGAGCGATAGATTTATGTTTTGTCCACAAATTAAAGAACCAATTTCATATACAAGGAACACATCCAGCATTGTTAAAAATGTCAGTAAATTTAACGGTTCAAATACTGTAAACGGTGAAAGTAAAACACCTTTTCTGGAAAGACCTTATGTTCTACTGAAAATCACCTGTATATCTTAATACATTTCATTGTTTTTTACAGCCAAGTTCTGTAAAATAAATATTTTTCCACCTTCAAAATATGCTATATACCGTTTACTGATACATTACAGTTATACTGACAAAAATCTGTTAATATCATAGTGTCAAACTGTGAAATAGCGAAGGTAATCTGTAAAATGTAAAACGGTAAAGCTCTGTTTCACTAACCCAGAAGTTTGGATATTTGCATAAGGACACGCCCCCTTTTACCGTATTGTCCCCGGTGAACCGCATACCTTTGGACAGTAGGCAAGCAAACGTAAACAGAGTTATCAAACGTATTTTTCTCTGCGTGCTCAAGGTTTTTTGAGGTTATGGAAGCTGATTTATGATGGATTGTATTCGATAAGCTGGCACACCTGTAGGGCACCATACACCACAAAAGCAAACTTTACTTCTCCACCAGACAATGTGCCATAACGTTTTTAAACACTGAATTCGTTTCAATGTATTTAATTAATTGATGCATATTTGTTATTGGTTGTTGTTACTTTGCCGATATAAAATTTGTACTGCTGCTTGATTCTGACCGTATTTTCTAATAGCTTATTGATTGGCATATTTATTACACTACGGTGGGCTGGGACCCTGCCCGGGGTTTGTTCCTGCCTTGCGCCCTGTGTTGGCTGGGATTGGCTCCAGCAGACCCCCGTGACCCTGTGTTAGGCTATAGTGGGTTGGATAATGGATGGATGGATGTTTATTACAGTGCGTTGACATCAGGTTATGGTTAAACTTTCACTTCTATTGGAGTGTGTTGTAAGAAAAAAAAGAGTTATTTACTACAAAGTATTACCGTAGACCTAAATTGTCACGTTCTTTTTTACGGCAGCAGAACTTTACCGTAAGTTTAACATTATTTTTTATAGAGAGAATATATTTTTTGTCAAGCAGTGGATCGAACCGCACTGCCCAGTAAAGTGCCAGTAAAGAAGCCAGTATTTTTTCAGAGTTCACTCCACAATCATATGCCGTCAGCACACAGATTTCATACTGAATGGTAGCAGCTTGTAATTAACTACAAAACGGTTACTCCGCTCGTTTTATGGAATCCGTCTGTAAAATACTTTTGCAATCATAAAACCTTTTTTGTAATGAGTTTGTGTTTATTTCAGGCTAACGATTAAGATGTCGTTTCCTATGTTTAGTAAAGAGACAAGAACATACCAAGTCGCACTATATATACTCTTGCCTACGGTATATATGCTCTTTGTTGCAGATGCTTCTCTGAAAAACCAAACAGCACAGGACTCTGAAAAACACATTGTTTCATTTTTCTGCCGTTAATTACGTTAACTGTCAAATTAGTACGTTTTTAAGCACAGTCCGTGTCTGTAAGCGTTCGTCGGATAGACGCTCAGGATCACAGATATTCATTTCCATATCTTGTACGTGAGACAAATCTCAAGGGTATCCACTTTGTGCACAAATAACATATAGGAGTCGGCATTTCAGGAGATGGTGGTGAGACACAATCATAAAGTGTAAAGTGTTTAGACGTTTCATTAGTGCGTGCATTCTGCACTGAACGTCGATTTTCATTATGCCCGAGGAGTCTTGCATACATTTTGGTGAAGATTACAGGAGAATTTCAGTACTCCGCACAAGTACATTTAAGAATATTTCTGTCATAAATAACACTTCATACGCTGTAAAATATTGCCAGCGTTTCACAAGAATTAACTGTCATTTTTAACAAAATACTGTATTGAAAAAATGTACTGTGTGATTATAGCAGGCTAGACCATCTTCCTCATAATTCAGTAAATTACTGTAAAGTTGTATTCAGACTGGTCCACGTTGCATTGTGGAACATTTTATGTTTGAACATTTTCACACTGTGTCACATATGTGATGCGATAACATTTAAAAGTGAAATCCTGGCTACATGGACACTGCTGGAAACGTTTGATATCGTACGGCAAACACATGGGAACCACAGACAGAAGCCATAAGTGACCGAATAGTGAGGTGGACAGGAGAAGTACATTAGGGACCTTGAGAATTCAACTCGATGTATGTTTGGGTCAAAATGGGTAAATGCGCTGAAGAAAAGTCCTGTAAAAATTAACAGTGTTTTAGTGTAAAACAACAAATGGTTAAAACATTGATTTTTTAGATACATAAATGCATGTAAAGTTACATGTCAGCAGTGATTTAGCTGTCAATGTCAATTCACTGTTTCAATGGGCAGAACTACTGTATTTTATGAATAATTGTTGTAATGCTGTAAAGTCACAATAGCACTGAAAATTACATTTGTATAAAGTTAGTATATTTGCATAAGGAATTTTCCCTTTGCTGCAACCCTATCAGTTATTCCCGATGACTTCCGCACACCTTTGCATTGCGAGAAACAAAAAACTTAACGATGACCAGCAAACTAATTTTTCTGTGTGTGCTGAAGGTTTTTTGTGATTAAGAAGGAAATTTTATGGCGTTTATTTATTTATTTTTTTCAAATAGTGAATACCCTACATCACAAAAGGAACCTTTCCTTTTCCACCAGACAACACGAAATTATTCTATTTAACTTTGAAATATTATCAGTTTTAAAAATGGTCTGTCTGGCGTTAAATGATTGATCTAGCCACTTAATTTATAAGGTTAACGACAAGCTTTTCCACGTCTTTTAACTAATAATGTTTTAGTAAATCTATAGTAAATTACTAGCTATTACAACAGTTAACATGTTTTTTAAAAAAAAAAACTCGGTGTCCGTTCCGCTCGCCACTTGATTTAGTAAAACGGCGCCCCTCGCACTCAATAGCGCGGCTCAGAATTTCCGCAGTGCGCGCCCCTTTCCTTTCATAAGCGGGTGACTGTGCCAGTCACCAGGACATAAATGATCGTAGCTCTAAATCAAGTACAGCCACCAAAAACTGAAGAAATCGAGCTTATAAATGACCAATCTTGGAAACAAAAGTGTCTTCCAAAGCAAGTCAGCTGCACTCACCACAACGTTTGTACAGAGGACCCTCTGTTCTCAGCAAACATGTCCTGTTTTTAACCCTTAGTCTTGTACATGCTGCCATTCTCAGCGCAGGGAATTATCTTCTAAAGCCGTGTTTCCCAACCTCGGTCCTGGGGGCACACTGTGGCTGCAGGTTTTTGTTCCAGCCTGCTTCTGTTTTTAATTGGACCCCTGGGCTAATTAAGTGATGTGTTATTTCCCAAGTTCTGTGTTTTGGTAACAATATAGAAATTAGAAAAAACTAAATTTGCTGCGGTGGGTTGGCACCCTGCCCAGGATTGTTTCCTGCCTTGTGCCCTGTGTTGGCTGGGATTGGCTCCAGCAGACCCCCGTGACCCTGTGTTCGGATTCAGCGGGTTGGAAAATGGATGGATGGAATTTGGTAAAATTATATATATATATTAAAATGTACCAAGCAGTTATATGGGAATAATGTATTTTCATCTTGATTTTCATTCTACTTTTCTAGGTGTTCTAATTGTTTAATTAATTCATTATTTACTAATTAGTGGATCTGATGCTAAAGTAGTTGCAGCCTTTGATTATTCAGTGTTCTTTGCTAGCGTGTCTGCTCTGCTCACTTTTAATTGTCATTGATAAGATACAACGAAGGGGAAAAACCGCACAGAGAAAGGGCAAAATATAATGAAATCAACAAAAGAGAGTTAAGCATTTAAATCTATAGCAAAAGCAGGAATATTTCTAAATGTCTTATAAATGTAAAAATCATGTTGCTGTGCTTTTCTGAATGTAGAATAAAAGAAAAATAATACCAGCTAATTAAATGAGATCAGGGTTATCAGGTTTTGTCACTGATTAGGAATCTGCTTGGAACAAAAACCTGCAGCCACAGTGGGCCCCCAGGACCGAGGTTGGGAAACACTGTTCTAAAAAATCTGTCAGTTTTCTAAGACCCTGAAGCGACTGCGGTCCGAGCAACTTTGCCTTCCAATGGGGCTTAAATCATCCATCCATCCATTTTCCAACCCGCTGAATCCGAACACAGGGTCACTTTGGGGGGGGGGGGGGCTTAAATCAGTTCCAGAAAATCCGCCTCAGCCGGCTTCGGAGAGAACGGCAGATTTGTTGTGACTCTCAGGCAAAATTCTTTCTCATGTTGATTATAAAACACAAGTTTCTAATAACTCTAAGTCAGTAACACGTTCCATATAGCTTTCTGTTCGTACAAGTCTGAGACTTAATCCCTGTGCTTCCACAAGTCTATAACAAGTGGGAATTACACTCGTATAATATATGCATACGAGGGACGTTCAAAAACTTTCCGCACTTTTTTAAACTCTATTTATTAAGAATTTCAAAAACAAATTACATCACTTTTCTAGAAATTACAAAACTGTTTGATAAATAATAATAACAATAATTATAATTTTATTATTATACAAAAAAACGAATTTATCAGTTAGGATAATGACATTTTGGAGTGTCTCTTGTTGTACAAAAGATCCAACAGACTCAAGCTTCAGACCTCCGCTTCAGTGAGCAGGTTGTCATTCTGCATTTACATCAGAGTAATGTTTGGTAACACTAACATTAGGGATGGTGGCGGGTTATCTAACTCAAATAATGACTACTGTTGGTTAAATAAAGTGACATAGACATGCAATCATATTTTGGGTGTTCAGCCAAGCTTTTGAAATACTGAGTTCAGGAGGTCTGCAGCTGATCTGGTTTTTAACCCTTAGTATTTTCTACAGGTTAGTATTCACTGCACGGCCAATTAGCTTCTAACATAATCTTTCAGTTTTCTATGGTCCTGAAGTGTTTGCTCCAAGCATCTTTTCCCTCCTCTTGAGTTGAGATTCACTCCAGAAGAAAGTTCATCAGCATGCTCCAGAGAAAACAGCGGACTTGTTTTGGTGACTCTCGGGGCAAAATTCATTTTTCTGTTTATAAATAAATGTTCGTGTAGACGTTTCTAAGAATTTCTCATCTGCAACACGCTTCATATCGCTTTCTTTGTATACTAAAACTTCCCTGAAATATAATCATTGTGTGTCCATAAGAAGAAAACACACCCACAAATCATTACAATTCATCCATCTTATCATACCTCATTCATCTATTAGTAATAATAATCTTGCATCTATGTAAGAATCTGAATTTATATGTGGGATGGATTTGTATTTTCAATAAAATTTATAATGGACATCCTCTCTTTTTGAACAGTTTTTACCAAACAGACTGTTGGTGACTGCAAATTCAATAAAGAATTGCAGCTTATAAGGTTTCAGTGAGGTCACAAGATTGGGCTTAATTATCCAACACCTTCATAAAAGACCTCATATATGTAGAATGGTAATCTTTGATCACTATGCCACTCTGGCACCTTTTTTTAAGAAGGTAGTTGTTGGAACAAAATCCTGCAACTACAGAGGGTCCCCAGGATGGAGTTTGGAAACCACTACTCTAATTCTTGTCATTTTATTATTATTGTATTATTGTAATTACTATTATCATTTTTATTAATTATTATCCATCAATTATTGTGATAATAATAATCAATGTTATTTAAATAGCGCCTTTGCTATGCTTAAGGTGCTATATGCTGGGAGAGCATGCAAATGTGCTATATATATATAAGGTGCTATACATGGGTGAACATGCAAACTCCACGCAGGGAGGACCTGGGAAGCGAACCCGAGTCACCTCACTGCGAGGCAGCAGCGCTACCCACTGCGCCGCCATGCCGCCCTCTTTTCTTTCTGATTTGTTAAAAAAATCACACATGCGTATATCATCACAATTAATTTTATACCTAATCTAATAATAATAATATCAACTTGCATTTATAGTAATTATATGACTATAACGGCATATGGGTTTATGAGTGTCTTAGATATGAATTTTGAATACAATTACTAATGGACATGTTCTCTTTTCGAACTGTTCTTTCGGGACAACCTGTGGCGATAGCAAAGTCTGTAAAAAGCCTCAATTAAGGTTTCACTGAAGTCACAAGTTTGGGTTTAATAATCCAACACCTTCGTAACAATATTTATTATGAAACCTTGTATGGCAATAATGATAAAGCAAGAGAGTAGATGACAGTGTAATATACGATTGGTAACAAAACAAATACGGTACTATAATAAATGGAACAGCGTCTGAATTACGCAACTAGCGAAGACAAAAAAAGACAACACTTATCTATTAGGATCTCTTGCAAAATGTACATTCCAGAGGCACCTTAAGTAAACTGAGGTTGAACATACACGCGCTGAAGAATTCAACACCTTGAGCGAGATGCCACCCAAAACAACGCCGTTCTTCAGGCACCGTTCCAATCCCACGTAGCCCGCTGTGTTCTAACATTTCAACATCTGATGTTCCAACTGAGACCTTGGCGTACTGGTTTCGCAACATTCAGATCTTCTTTTATTACAGCCCAGCTGTAACGGCTCAGTAGGGAAACGCGAATCCAAATCCCAGGCCACACCCTTTCTCTTGCTCAAGTGCTCATTTGAAAATAAGAGTGGTCTCGTGTAGAAATAGCGGAAATATATACCCCTTGTATTATATTGTATATGCTGGATCATTTGGCTGAGTATAGCAAAGCATATGTTCTGTTGTTCACCTTGCTCACCTTGAATGTTCATTATGCGCCGCTTTTCACAGACCCCGTCAACATACACTATCAAGTAACGAATAGACCAGTCCAAAGTCGAAGGTCTTGTTTGACACCTGTCAAAGTGACCTGCCCTCTATGGGTGTGACCAGCACCTAGAGGATAAATGAAGCATCCGCGCTGCTTAGCACTCCCTGGCGAGTTCTAGCGGTCTTCGTGACACTGCGCTGCTCACTACATTTCTTTAATTTAACCTTTCACTAAGTCGTGGTTACACTTTTTTTTTTTTTTAACTTTTTTAAGCGACGCCATGCCTCTCACATTCGAGCTTTGTCCTGGCAGAATGATCGGGGGGGATCACCCCTGCTTCATTATTGCTGAAATAGGGCAGAATCACCAGGGCGACATTGAGATTGCCAAGAAAATGATTCGCATGGCGAAGGTAAGAAAATAATAATAATAAAACAGTACTGTTTCTATTGTAGCCTCGACTATTCCGTAAATTACACATACATGCGTTTTCCACACTTTAGAATACGTGTTTTTTATATTTCTAAACGAATGAGTGTTTTGGACCCCAAAGGGCGGTACGGTGGCGCAGTGTTCGGAACAGCTATAGGAGGCTGCCCTTAAGTCCCAGCCCAGTCACTAGCAGTGCGGACTTTGTGCAATCTACCAGTATCAACTTGAGGTATTTGGTCACGTGCTTCGGGCTTCCGCTTAGCTATCAAAGATTACTTATTTGTGAAAATAGCCCAGTATAAGTGTAGGCACACACAAAATTTTGAATTCGAGAATCCGGCTATCCCCGACTCTTTGCTGGGACAGGCAGACAGACAGACAGGAAATGTATCAGTTATTATTATTATCGTTATTATTAATAACGGACCCACCTTAAAATAATAATGGGCTGCAAGATGGACTTTACGAATCCACCGTCCTGGGTTTGAATCCCAGATCTGGTCTTCGTGTGTTTAGAGTTTGCAAACGTACCCCTTGTGTTCCAAGGTTTCCACGGCTTCCCTCACACAAGCCTAAAGGCAACGTCTTTAAGAGGTGGAGGTTAGGTTAGTCTGCCCCGGCATGAGCTTAGTTGTGCGTAAGTGGGACTGGTTATAGACTGGCTCCTCGTCCAGTTGTGCACGGATTTAACCCCAGCCCTCGCCACCGTTAAATGGAGGAAGCAGTTTTCAGAACGGAATGTCCTGTATAAGAGTAGTAGTAACGGTGGCGCAGTGGTTAGCGCTGTTCGCAGCTCTAGGAGACCAAGTTCAGATCGCGACTTGTTCACCGTTTATATGGAGCTTGTGCAGTAGGTTGTCTCCGGTTTCTAGACACACCCCAAAGACTTGCGTGTTGATTGATGACTGGATTCTTTGTGACAGATTTGCATTTAGTCTCAACATATGGGCACAATGGGCACTTGCGTAATAGTCTGTACCTCAGCAGCTATAGTTCACTTTAAATTTACTGAAACATTTTTAGTTAAAAGACATTGTGAAAAAATGTGTCTGTAACCTAACAGTTAAAGGAATAGCAATTCAGCTGCCATCATTTTTATGCATTAATACAATTTCAGTCCTTAGTAAAATTATTTCAGGTTGTTGTCTTATCATTTAGAGACCTTAAACGATAAAAAAACAGTTCTTATTTAAGGACACAATTTCTCTTAATTGTATATCTTATGTAAGTGTGCATTATTTATTTCTGCACTCTATTTATTCCTTATTTTCCTATCTAATTTTAATTTTGCTTTGCATGTTATTGCTTCTTTGACATCTTGTAAAGCACTTTGAGCTATATCGTATTGTGACGTGTCTTGCCACTGCATGGGCTGTAGGGAGTCGAACCAATGTTGGGGTGAACTCTTAGGGGGAGCACACTTTATAAGGGCTCGGGGCACCTCCTGAGAAGGAGAGCGGGAGCTGAGTGACAGGGATCAGGGTTAATAAAGAGTGCATGGAGAAAAAGGGAGGTGGGTAGTTGGAAGAAGTATATTGTTGGAGCGAGAGGAAGACGGCATCAGGTTGAGGAGGGAGCGAAAGTTAAAGTTAAAGGGCAGGCAAGAGGTAAACAGGATAAAGGCTCATTGCTTTCATTATTTTGGAGGTGTCCCCGTGACCCAGACAACAGGCGGCGGTAGGGAACCGTTTATATCGCGGTATATCAAATAAAAAACCAGTCGGCATCTGGAAGACTCCCTCGGACAAACGACTGCTGAGTGTGTTTTATTCAACGAGACGTCACAGTATGAAAATGTGGTATAAAAATAAATGTTACTTTTTGTTGATAGATAGATAGATAGATAGATAGATAGATAGATAGATAGATAGATAGATAGATAGATAGATAGATAGATAGATAGATAGATAGATAGATAGATAGATAGATAGATAGATAGATAGATAGATACTTTATTAATCCCAATGGGAAATTCACATTCTCCAGCAGCAGCATAATGATACAATAAATAATATTAAATTAAAGAATGATAATAATGCAGGTGAAAAACAGACAATAACTTTGTATAATGTTAAATGTTAACGTTTACCCCCCGGGGTGTAATTGAAGAGTCACATAGTGTGGGGGAGGAACGATCTCCTCAATCTGTCAGTGGAGCAGGACGGTGACAGCAGTCTGTCGCTGAAACTGCTCTTCTGTCTGGAGATGATACTGTTTAGTGGATGCAGTGGATTCTCCATAATTGATAGGAGCCTGCTGAGCGCCCTTTGCTCTGCGACAGATGTCAAACTGTCCAGCTCCATGCCAACAATAGAGCCTGCCTTCCTCACCAGTTTGTCCAGGCGTGAGGCGTCTTTCTTCTTAATGCTGCCTCCCCAGCACACCACCGCATAGAAGAGGGCGCTCGCCACAACCGTCTGATAGAACATCTGCAGCATCTTATTGCAGATGTTGAAGGACGTCAGCCTTCTAAGGAAGTATAGTGGGCTCTGTCCTTTCTTGCACAGAGCATCAGTATTGGCAGTCCCGTCTAATTTATCATCCAGCTGCACTCCCAGGTATTTATAGGTCTGCACCATCTGCACACAGTCATTTTTGATGATCACGGGGTCTATGAGGGGCCTGGGCCTCCTAAAATCCACCACCAACTCTTTGGTTTTGCTGGTGTTCAGTTGTAGGTGGTTTGAGTCGCACCATTTAACAAAGTCCTTGATTAGGTCCCTATACTCCTCCTCCTTTTGCCCATTCCTGATGCAGCCCATGATAGCAGTGTCATCAGTGAATTTTTGCACATGGCAGGACTCCGAGTTGTATTGGAAGTCCGATGTATATAGGCTGAATAGGACCAGAGAAAGTACAGTCCCCTGCGGCGCTCCTGTGTTGCTGACCACAGTGTCAGACCTGCAGTTCCCGAGACGCACATACAGAGGTCTGTCTTTAAGATAGTCCACGATCCATGCCACCAGGTATGAATCTAATCCCATCTCTGTTGTGGTCGCTTTAGTGATGTAGGGTGTGCTACAGGTTGACTATTGTAAAAAGAAACATAAATCAGTTTCCACTACCACAAAAATACGTAAGCACAGACAGAAGTTAGCTAGCCATCTTTTTTTTTTAAATTTTATTTATTAATTTTATTGTAATCATTCAATACAAATAGATCAATTTATAACAAAAAAAAAATTGAAGACAAATCAAACCCCACCCCTGAGAAGGTGAGCTTAGCCAAAGGAGAAGCTAGCCATCTTTAAGTTTTTGTTTGTGACAGTGCAAATGTGCAGGTTATCAGAATCAACAGACAGCGTTAGTGCAAAGGGGCTGTTTCTTATGCAAATATACTAACTTTATGTAAATGCAGTTTTCAGTGCCATTGTCACTTTACTGAAAGACAACTATTCATAAAAGATAGCACACCGCAACAAGAAATTGCTTTCTTATGACGGAAGATGGCTTAGTCTGTGGTGATTATAACACCACATTACACATTGTACATCTCAAACTCTTTCTCCATGTGATGATGGCAGGCAATGTTGAAACTATTTGCTGTCTTTTTGGGACGGCTTTTGTGGTTTGGACAGTATAAAGAGGTTTGTGAACAGAGATGTGCAGTGGGTAAAAAGGATTTTGGAAAAGGAGCTCGAAAGGAAAAGAAGAAGTGGTGTTTCACAGTTGCTAAGGAAAGATGTAGTACTAGGGTGTTGTACCGTGTTAGCCATTATGAATGTAGTGAAAAGTCAAGAAAAATTACACCTTTTATTTTAGTATGGATGTTTGGAGGGATGTACGTTTCAGTTAAGAGAAATGAAAATGGAAAACGAGTGTTTGGTATATGGTAAAATAATATTGCTGTGGATTGCATTTTGAAATTTGTAAATAAAAACTTACTTTTCCAAAAAGAAATCTTTATGTAGCTGGAAAGTGGTTTTAAAAAAACAATACACAAACCCCAATAATGATGTGCTTATTATTTGATGACCTTATGATCAGCTATGAAAAAAAGAAGTTCAACGTTAGAATGCCACAATTGGTTTAACTTAAGGTAGCTTAGTTCAATTTTATGGAAATGAGTAACAATTCTATTAAGTATACCCAAAAGCTTATTTGTTTATTTCTTTTTTTAAATAAACTCTGGCTGCACTTTGTATGGTGTCTACATGTTGTCATCCAAAAGAAATGCAGGTTAAGATGACTGAGGACTGCATGTCATGAAATATGATTTGCGATGGGCTGATGCCCCGTCCAGTGCTGCTTCACTCAACCAGGGCTGTCCAGTTTGCCTCCACTCATTCCAGTGACCCTGAATTGAATTAGGCAGGCCTGAGAATGTTACACTATCTTTTGAATTTCATCTAGTAACACACAACTCTTGCCAACTTTGCGTATATGTCTAACACATGCAATATGTTAACCAGAAAACAGAATATTTGTAAGACGGTGTTCATTTACAACAAATAGGAAGTGACAACATGGATCTGATGCTCTGCATTCCATCTATTTTGATCAGCAAATTTTGGGTAATATTTTTGACATATGATTATTTTTTTAGTTTCTGTAATTATGAACTCCAATATATAATAAATAAAATATTTGAAAAGAAAAAAGTGAAGGCTTGAGAGATATTGATCTGCAATGGGCTGCAATGTATTTGCATGTATAAAAAGTAAAATCAGTTTTGAAATGACTGGTGTAGCAGAATGACAATACTAACAAGTCATGGAATTCAACAAAGTGTTTCATTAACAGCTAAAGAGGAAACCAATTGAAGCGAAAATGGTGGACCTTCTTGAGATCCCTGAGCCAGATGGTTATCTTTTGGCTTGTTTTGCATCTCTTTATTGTTTGGCAACCATTTAAGCAAATACAAAACATTTAAGTAAGTCAGTTATAAGTGAGGCAAAAAAGTGATGGAACCGGGCCATCAGCATGCTCCAAACCCCAAACATGAACACACAATATAATCCCAGGTTCAAATGAAACAGACATAAACCAACAAAAAAACACAAAGTGACAAAAAACAAAAAGCACAGATTTCCTCTCTCTCTGTCTCTCTCCCCTCTCCACCGCATTGCCCTCCTCCACTTGAGTGTTGTCTTCCTTCCTCCCAGCTCCGACTCACCAGGATAAAGAAGTTTGGTCCCTTTTATTGTGGACCCGGGAGTATGTCCACTGCCAGGGCTGGTGCCCCTTGAAAGT
Source organism: Erpetoichthys calabaricus (assembly GCF_900747795.2). Taxonomy (NCBI): domain Eukaryota; kingdom Metazoa; phylum Chordata; class Cladistia; order Polypteriformes; family Polypteridae; genus Erpetoichthys; species Erpetoichthys calabaricus. Next base: position 180,736,568 of record NC_041400.2, read on the forward strand.
ACTTCCGGGTCATACGGAGGTCCAACATAATAGGGAGCACATCTCCCTTCAGTGCCCTCTTGAGGCACCTATGGACCCAGCAGAGCTGCTCTGCTGCACTACATTTCCCAACATGCCCCATGTGGCATTTACAATATATATATATATATATATATATATATATATATATATATATACAGTAATCCCCCGCTATATCGCGCTTCGCCTTTCGCGGCTTCACTCCATCGCGGATTTTATATGTAAGCATATTTAAATATATATCGCGGATTTTTCGCTGCTTTGCGGGTTTCTGCGGACAATGGGTCTTTTAATTTCTGGTACATGTTTCCTCAGTTGGTTTGCCCAGTTGATTTCATACAAGGGACGCTATTGGCAGATGGCTGAGAAGCTACCCAGCTTACTTTTCTCTTTCTCTTGCGCTGACTTTCTCTGATCCTGACGTAGGGGGATTGAGCAGGGGGGCTGTTCGCACACCTAGACGATACAGACGCTCGTCTAAAAATGCTGAAAGATTATCTTCACGTTGCTATCTTTTGTGCAGCTGCTTCCTGAAACGACATACTGCACGGTGCTTCGCATACTTAAAAGCTCGAAGGGCACGTATTGATTTGTGCTTGAAAAACAAACTCTGTCTTTCTCTCTCTCTCACTTTGTCTGCTCCTGACGGAGGGGGTGTGAGCTGCCGCCTTCAACAGCTTTGTGCCGCGGTGCTTCGCATACTTAAGCCAAACAGCCCTATTGATTTGTTTGCTTTTCTCTCTATCTCTGTGACAGTTACTGCTCCTGACACGCACTCTTTTGAAGAGGAAGATATGTTTGCATTCTTTTAATTGTGAGACGGAACTGTCATCTCTGTCTTGTCATGGAGCACAGTTTAAACTTTTGAAAAAGAGACAAATGTTTGTTTGCAGTGTTTGAATAACGTTCCTGTCTCTCTACAACCTCCTGTGTTTCTGCACAAATCTGTGACCCAAGCATGACAATATAAAAATAACCATATAAACATATGGTTTCTACTTCGCGGATTTTCTTATTTCGCGGGTGGCTCTGGAACGCAACCCTCGCGATGGAGGAGGGATTGCTGTGTATATATATATATATATATATATATATATATATATATATATATATATATATATATATTGTGATAGTTGCCCGGACACCACCAGTCGGAGACCACATCTTTATAAAACACGCACGTTTATTTTCCATTAAATAAACACAAATCCACCACAACACACAATGCACTCAGCAATAATCACCACAATTCAACTCTGTCTCAGTCCTTGGTCATCTCTATCCTCCTCCAGGGAGCTTTGTCCTTCTCCTACTCCCGACTCTGGCTCAATGACTGTAAGGAGGCTGCCCTTTTTATTCCTGCCCGGATGTGCTCCAGGTGGCTAATGACGTCCATCCGGCAGCACTTCCTGGTGTGGTGGAAGTGCTGCCCTTTGCCCCGGAAACACTCCGTACTTTCCTGGCAGATTCCTCCGCCATCTTGCAGAGTGTGGCGGAAGTAACAACATCCGGGTCCCACGAGGTGTAAAGCGCCCCCAGGCGGTGGCCACGGGTCCCAACAAGTCTGACAGTTCATTCTCCTTTCCCGTGGTCCTCTCCTGCTCCATGGCGGTTGTGCCCTCATGGCCCAGAAGCTATTGTTGCCACCTTCCGGTCCTTTCTGGCGTCCCGGCCAGGTAATAATCCTGGCCACCTGCGACAATATATATATATATATATATATATATATATATATATATATATATATATATATATATATATATATTATATATATATATATATATATATATATATATATATATATATTCATGGCATTCGTAGTCTGAATATATATATATATATATATATATATATATATATATATATATATAAACAAACATTGTTCAAAACAAAAATGAACACTTTGTTTAAGAAGAAGGTTAGAGATGAGAGCATATGAAATATATTAAAAAATCATTATGTCATTGTGGTTTATGTTTTAAATTTAATTCAGTTCAACTCAATTCAATTAATTTTGCATAGTATTCTTCACTGAGTTCAGGCTCTGAGAGCTTATAAAAGTTTCCAGGTATAGTGCCAATGGTTGAAGTGGGTTGGTACTCACTGATATGCAGTACCTGTACCTCTTCTAGTTTTAACATGGAATACCAGCGCCTTGTCTTAGCACACTGCTGAGTACTGACACCTCCTTAGCAATTTTTACACAGATGTCAATCATCCCCTTCTTTTCAATCGGCTGTCAATGTGTCATGATGATCTAAGATTCAACTGCACTGGTAACTTTTCTTATCATACCAGTAAATAGTGGCACCTCTTCAATAACAACAACAACATTTATTATATAGCCCATTTCATACCACCATGTAGCTCAAAGTGCTTTACAAAGTGACAAAAGAAAGGTACAAGAATAGAAAAAAATTAAGATAAGGCAACAACATTAAAGAATAGGACAGCAACAAAACAAGGTAAGGTCAGATGGCCCAGAAAAAAACACACACAAAAAAAAATGTTAGGGTTCCAAGGCCGAAAGTCCACAGAGCCCCCACTGAGCAGTCTACCTAACATAAATATTCCAAAATCAAATCTCTAAGTGTTTATGCTTCACAGAAAGGAATTGAAGAATTTGGTCTCGTAGACAGATACCCACCTTCCTTCTAACATCTCTAGGGGGCTTAATGGTGCCCACCACAGAACAACTTGAAAAAAAAAATAAGAGAAGGATTACTGAGGATTAGTACAGACTGTGGATCCCTGAGAATATGGTAATTCTAAACCCAAATAGTCTATTAGGAATACAACTGAAAAGTAGCTACTAAATAGCCACTTTAAAATAATGGGTTTTTATAAGTATTTTTTAAAGAACCTTCATGGGGGACCAGCAATTTAATTGAATGTTAATGTATGGTCATAAACAGAGTACCAGTAGCAATTTGGTTTCACTTCAAGCACAGTAAAATGCTATAAGCCTTACATTAGTGGTTCCCAAAGTGTGATACGTGTACCTCTCGGAGTATGTAAAGACTCTTCAAGGTATACGCGAAAGTTTACAACGTAATATTTGTTCTCTCTGTTCCATCATTATTTTTCATGCATTGAGTTGCACCGCACATACAACCTCCAGTATGTGTTCCATGTAACATAAACTACATTTACTGAAAACTATTCGCTATTATGGCATGGTGGTGTAGTAGTAGCGCTGCTGCCTTGCAGTAAGGAGAACTGGGTTCGCTTCCCAGGTCCTCCCTGCGTGGAGTTTGCATGTTCTCCCCGTGTCTGCGTGGGTTTCCTCCGGGCGCTCCGGTTTCCTCCCACAGTCCAAAGACATGCAGGTTAGGTGGATTGGCGATTCTAAATTGGCCCTAGTGTGTGCTTGGTGTGTGGGTGTGTTTGTGTGTGTCCTGCGGTAGGTTGGCACCCTGCCCGGGATTGGTTCCTGCCTTGTGCTCTGTGTTGGCTGGGATTGGCTCCAGCAGACCTCCGTGACCCTGTGTTCGGATTCAGCGGGTTGGAAAATGGATGGATGGATATTCGCTATTATTTCACACATTCCAAAGATGAATAATAGTACTAAAGACCACTTACTATTTGCATCTATAGGAAACATCTGACAGACTAAGTTATGTTAAATCATTTCTAAAATTAAGCTGTTTAGTTTAGCTAAAAATACTAGTTCAGAACTGAAATGGATCGGTGGTTATAGCTGATTAAGCTAAATCTTCTAGTGAACCTCCAGCGAGCCCAATGCAGCAACTGAAACCAAATTTTAACCTGGCACTGCGGAGTGTTTCTCATCAACTTTTGTTGACTTTTAATAGCCACAAATATCATCAAACCAGTGACTATAAGGGACATTAATACGAGGACAAATACAGCTGCAGTGTATGGTGGGTGGAGTGTGGCACAGTGCTTTCCAGTAGTAGTATGAAACCATCTAAGAAATAAGATTAAAAAATTCTATGAAACCATCTTCTAACTATGAAGACACCAAGTAACAAAACATCCAGAGCATAATGAATTATTTTATGATCATCCATTCCCCTTTTCAGATTGCATATCTAGGCAATAAATATCTACTCACATTTTAGTCTCCATGGAGATGAGAACAACACATGTGCTTTTCATTCCCTGAACAAACTTCTATCTGCAAACCAAACTTGACCTGGTGAATTGTGTGAAACAAGACATCATTGAACATTTCACACATCTTCCTGTGCAGTTATGTATGCACTCTCCTGTGACTGAAGGTACAAAATGTTGGATTTGCAATTCTTTCAGTTGTTGTACTACGTATTAGCACCCACACTCATCACCTCCATCTAAGTCAGCAAGAGAGCTTAATAGAGGTTGCCCTGAATCAAAACTTGAAAGGTGAGTATCAACGCCATCTGCCATATATATAAAACATCCCTTTGTGTAAATGAAATATACAAAATTTCAGAATATCTAAAACTATAATGCATTTTACCAAACCTGCAGAAATTGCTCCAAGACACAAGCCCACTCATCACAATGATGATGAGTAGATTAAATAAAAAATCAGAATAGGATAAATTCAAAAATGAATAATGGTTTTTGTTATTGTATAAAGTCTATATACTGCATGCCAATTATTGTTACTAATATGAACAAGGCATTCTGAAGGCAGTGAGTCTGTGGAGCTGATAAGGGGTACTAAGTCTTAACATTCATAAATACACATGGTAAAACTAAGAATTTTTCATTTAATTAAACGCATTTTTGCAATGTAAATCTATTAACATTATTAGTGAGCTATGCCAGGTTGACAATCAAGGAGAGGAAACAAAATGTCAGTTAACTTCCATTCACCCATTCCTTATCCAACCCGCTACATCCTAACTACAGGGTTACGGGGGTCTGCTGGAGCCAATCCCAGCCAACACAGGGCGCAAGGCTGAAACAAACCCCGGGCAGGGTGCCAGACCACCTCAGTGTCAGTCAACTTCCCTTTAAAATGCTCATTAAACAATAACTTCAGCATTTTCCAAGTCAAAGTTATTTCTTCACAAACATGTTATACTGTATATGAATTTGAAATGTGAAGTTGTGTTCTAAAGTTAATCATTTTCTATAAATTAAAGAAAATATCTTACCTGAGCTGGTGGTTTACATTGGAGGCTATGGTCCATGGAATAAAAAGCTTAAAAACTTAACAAATAACATCCATTTTTCAAGCAAAGAGTTGTAGAGCATTAATCCTCATTTTGCGATTACATGCATGTTGTCGTCCATTTTAAAAGAAGACCAGTTGTGTATGATAGCTTAGCACTTGTCTTCCTGAGCAACAAACTTTCACCCTGCCTGGAGGTTGGTTTCCTCAACAAAAAACAAATCACAGTAAATCTTTCATACCATGTGGGTGATATTGCTTTGTTTTACTTATGTATTTCCATTCACTACAAGTGAACAGAAAATGTATCTTTACCATGAGAAAAACAGCACCAGAAATATGTGATAAAATAATTATTTCCAGATCCCTTTTCTTGTCACAATTATGTGTCAGAAACACAGAAGGCACAGATCAATACTCGACAACTGTATATAGTCTATTAAACTGTCCTGCACTACTTTGCATTATTGGATTTATATTACTGGGGGACCCTGACCAGATGGTATAACGTTTTGGGGGACCTTATTTAAAAAAAATTGTGAATCCCTGTGTTAGACTAATGTATCTAGTCTTCATCCTGGATTTACATAGAGAGAACAAGGGAGCATTCCTTATACTAGCAGGCAGATCATTCTGCACATTGGGGTACTGTAGCTAAAAGTTGACCTCCCACTTTTTTTTTGAGATGGGGCCATTTATAGGTTTATAAGATGAAAGATTTTGAAATCAGCTCTAAATTTAACTGGACGCCAGTGCAAAGACTTAAGGACAGAGGTTATGTGATTATATGTACTAGTTCTCACAATGATTTTTGTAATAGCATTAAATTAACTGAAAACTACAAATTGAACTTGCTGTTGCTTAGGACATAAGCTATTCTTAATAGTACACACACTTTATACTGAAATATTTATTGTATATTGAGATTTTTTTCTCTTGAAATGTATACTGAAACACATACACTATATACTGAAAGCTTATATCATACACTTTGTATATTATGTTTTGTTTCTGTATATGCTACATAGTGAAACACGCATGCCATATACTGAGATTCTGGTCAGGTTTCTTGAAAATGAACAGTGAGATTTCACTCTCGCTTCTCTCACTAAGAGTTTTTGTCCATTACTCACCAAGGCTTCATGAAAAGTAAGAACAGTAATTATTCAGTTAAAGAAGTGTAGTTGTCTAAAGCTTTGATGAAAGTAAGAGTTTTTAATAAGGGGTTTGATGTTAAGCATTGCAAATGAAAATGAAAACTGATGAAAGCATTTAAAATACAATATCAATATTGCAATAAATGACAGGACGCATCAAATGCACTTGAAAATAAATGCTCAGTCTCTAGATGCAAGCCTGAATGGGGCTAAAAAAAAAGGAGGAAAAAACCCCCAGCAGTGATTACATTTTTGACACTTGCAATACATTGTTTAATGTTTAACACTAAGTTATAATGTGGGAGATAGGAGATGTCACAAAGGCAAATACACAAGGAAGGTCAAAGTCTGTACTGGTGACAGAAGTGAAAAGTCCTGCAGTCTAGTCCTGGGATTAAAGGGCAGACAAAAACATATTTTGAGATATAAATTTTTAAATCCATACTGCATTTCCAAGGTTAACATTTAGGGCTGGGTTAAGGTTAGTTCATAAATGTATCGTTAAAGTATCTTATTCTGGCATCAATAATGAGATTTACTATGTTTCCTCTAACACTTTAGTAAATGTTTGACTGCTCTTTATTTGCATTGGATATTCTTATCAGTCATTTAATCCAGGATATGGAACTGCATAAAGTTTTCTGCATTCTCCCCCAACATTTTTTTTCATTTCTTCATGTGCCTACTAGGTTTTACATTTCCCTTGATTATACATTATCAAATATATAGTGGTAAAACAGAGTTTATAATTTTTTCTTGGTGTTGCTTTGTGTATTTTTTATGTTGAAAACCAATGCTCTTGTCACTTAGAATTAGATTGAATCCTTACTTTCTTCCAAATTGTTACATGATCCCTCTTTATATTAATTTAACTTCAATTTGAACTTTAGACTCCAAGCATGATTGTCATTGTTGATGAGTTTGCACATAACCCCCCACCCCAAACAGGTCTCTGGCAACTATGTAGGTTAATAGTTGGATAACTCCAATTCAGATGTGCAAGTGAGATTAATGTGCATCTCTAAATGGGCTCTGTGAGGGTTAGTGAGCGTCGCTGAATGTGGAAGTGCGTATGCTACCATGAAAGGGTACGTTGGGTGGGTTCCTGCCTTCCACCCAATGTTGCCAGCAAGGACTTTGTGCTTTAGTTGTGACCTTGATTTGGGTGGAGACAAGTTTAAGTTTAGGACTGTTTAATTTTCTGAATGAAAATATCCTGATTAGGTCAGGGAAATTGTCTTGATAATGGATTTTTCTTTATACCAGGATTTAGTCTAGAGCTTAAATTATTCAGGTAATTTGATGTTTAGGCTTTTGTATTTAGACAGTAAATATTCCAACCCCTTCATTGTCTTATTTTGTAATGTTGTGGCCTTGTGCTCAAATCATTTAAATTAATTTCTTCCCTCATCAAGCAATTCACAGTACCCCAGAATAATAAAACAAAAACGGCATTTTAGAATTTTTTGCTGAAAATAAAACCCGAAATATCCCATTGACAGAATTATTCAGACCCTTTGTTCAGTACTTTATTGAAGTAGCTTATACATCGATTCCAGCCTGGGTATGACATGCCATTCTTCACACACATGGGTTTGGGGATTTTCTGTCATTCATCTTTAGAGTATAATGCTGTTCTCACATGCTATCAAGAGTTTTCAGAGCTCTGACTTTTCACTTTCCCACTTTAGTACATAAACGTAAATAAGCCATTTTCAGGAAAATGCTCAAATGAGCAAAAATGGAATATGATAATATGTAATGGAGCAGCTCAATTGAAGAGCCCTCTCCTTCCCCACCACTACCACATTCATTGGTAACAGCTTATTCCTTGGCTAACATTGCATTTCACGTGATATCAGTGTTGCAAAGGGCACTGAGAGATGAGCATAACTAAAAAGGAAAAGTTACACAAAAGGAAGTGAACAATTATTATAATGAAGGCTCTGCCTTATACTGTGATTATCTGAGAGGCTACAACAAGCTGATGATCAATCAACCCGTACAGTTTCACAGACTGTCGATACCAAATCCTAGATACTTCGGTTGTTTATACTAGGGATCACTGTTGCCCCTTAAACCCAACAGACAGACATATTGGACACAGGGTAAAAGCACCAAGAAGTATCTTTATTTTGTTTCCTTGCACAGCGCTCTCCAAGCACCACAGCCACAAAACACAAATCTTCTCACTCTGTCTCTCTCTATTTCCTCCTTCACACCTTCCAGCAAGTGTTGTCCACCTCCTCCCGGCTCTGGTTCGCCTGCTGGGTGTTCCGCATTCCTTTATATAGTCCTTGACCTGGAAGTGCTTTTGTTCTTCCATCCATGTGACTTGCCAGCACTTCCGGTTCAGACAGAGAATTAAAGTTCTTTAATCAGCCCGGAAGTACTTTGAGGTTTCCATCCTTGTGATCCACTAGTACTTCTGGGCTAGGTGAGAACTTAGTCTCCCACCAACTTTCCACCATGTCTCCTGGTGGCACCACGGTACCCAGCAGGGCTGCGTTGCCGGACTCCATGTCCCATAGTGCCCTGCAGGAATCCGGGGCACCACTGCAGTCCAGGAAAGCTGCCATCTAGTGTCTTGGGGGAGGCAGTGTCCTACAAAAGCTACCTTCACTCGTTCTTCCATCTCCGGGGTGTCCAGTCCGGGTTGAGCAGCCGGCCATCTCTTACAATATAAATACAATGATGGGAGATGAATCTACAATTCAAATGCACATTTGTGTCTGAGTAAGTTCAATTTTCATTCACAATTGTGTTTTCTTGAAGTGCTTAATTTAATGATATTTTAGAAAAAATGCATGTGTTTGGTACAATTTGACCATAATATTTTGTTGCTATGTTATTTAATAGTGAGTACTATTGTCTTTGTAAATCTGAGATTATCTTATGTTTGCAATATACTGTGGACACTAGGGGGTCACTGTTGCCCTTAAACCCGACAGACAGACATGCAGGACAGCAGGTAAAAATACCAAGAAGTATTTTAGTTATTTTTTCTTCTCAAACAGTGTCCTCCAAGCACCACAGCCACAATAAACAGGCAAATAATCACACTACACAATATTCTTCTCTCTCTTCTCCTCCACACCTCCCAGCAAGTGTTGTCCACCTCCTCCCGACTCAGGTTCGCCTGCTGAGTTCCCAGCAGTCTTTCATATAGTGCCCGACCCGGAAGTACTTCTGTTCTTCCATTCATATGACCTGCCAGCACTTCTGGGTCAGATGGAGAACTTACGTTTTTAATCAACCCGGAAGTACTTCTGGGCTTCCGTTACTGTGACCTGTTAGTACTTCTGGGCTAGGCGAGAACCTTGTCTCCCAATGTTCTTCCACAGTGTTCCCTGGAGGCACCCACGGTATGCAGCAAGGTGGTATACTGAACTTCATGTCCCATGGTGCATCTGCACTCTTACAAATTACAGAGAATTGTATTATATTATGGTCACTTGATCCTAGTAGTTCAATCACCTCTACACCCTCAATTCTATCTTGATTATTACAAAATACTAAATCCAGACAAGCTTCACCCCGTGTTGGTGCTTTAACATACTATGTTAAAAAACAGTCACTGATTACTTCTAAAAACTCCTGATCTTGTGCTCCTCCATCTGTAAGGTTATCCCAGTTAATATTTGAATAATTAAAATCCCCCATGACTATAATATCTTCATGTAAACTTGCCTTTTTGATATTACTAAAAAGATGTGTGTTGAAATTAATGTCTGAATTGGGTGGTCTATAACACACTCTTAAAATAAGACCTCTTTCCCTAATATTTTCCAGGCGAAACCGTATGTCCTCACTAAGATAGGGCTCATCGTCCAACTGAAGAGACTTACATTTAAATTCTGTTTGACATAAACAGCAACCCCACATCCTTTTCTGTTCTGTCTATCCTTCCTAAAAGATGCGTATCCCTCTACGTTACACTCATCCCCGTCTTTGTTATTTAGCCAGGTTTTCCGTTATTGCTATATCATAATTATGCTCTGCTACATACAGCTGCAACTCACTTACCTTATTCTTGATACTTCTAGAGTATCTTCTAGACTTCTTAAGGTAAGCTATTTTTATTGTGCAAAATCAGTCCCAAAAGCCCATACTACAGTTTTGTCAATGACTTAGCACTAATTGAAGTCTGAGTTTCTTTGGAGCATTTCCAATATCATAGCAGGGTTCCACACCTGTTGCCATAGCACCATCTATCTATCTATCTATCTATCTATCTATCTATCTATCTATCTATCTATCTATCTATCTATCTATCTATCTATCTATCTATCTATCTATCTATCTATCTATCTATCTATCTATCTATCTATCTATCTATCTATCTATCTATCTATCTATCTATCTATCTATCTATCTATCTGTTCCTTGCCAGTAACTGCTCAAATTTTTGATGTAGGAGTGTGGTGCCGATTGTGCCAAGCTGCAGAAGAGCGAATTGGAGTCCAGGTTCAACAAAGAGGCATTGCTGCGACCTTACACCTCAGAACACTCCTGGGGAGCAACCTATGGAGATCACAAGCGACACCTGGAGTTCAGTCATGAACAGTACCGGGAACTGCAAAAGTACGCCAAGGAGATTGGCATCTTCTTCACTGCATCAGGGATGGATGAGGTATGGTTTTCTCTGAGGTGGCCTATTATATACCACAAAAAATAAATTGTTATAAGATTTGAAGACAACATTGGATATTTATAATTAAATGCATTAGTTTGCAGTCTCTCTATTGATAATTTAATGAATAAAGCTATAATAAGTTAAAGGCATTCTATCATACATACAATTATGTTTCCAGCCTATTTGTCTCAGTTGGTTAGCCTGGTGGCCCTCAAACTTGATAGACTTGACCATGGCAGTAGATTTAGGGCCAGCCTTCTGAAAGAATACTGCTCAATTTCTCATTTTGTTTCAAAACCCCTGTATCATTCTCATGTTCCTAGAAAATTTCTTTATGGACGTGTCTTTCACTTGTGTTCGGCTTACTATCTACTGATAGATCCTGTTTTGGGATCTAGAAGAGTGGTCATTTACTCATTAAATAACTGTGGTTAGGCAAGGAACAGAAAGGATGTTATAATCTGTTATTTTCACAAATTATTTATGCATTTGCTGAGTATAATCCAAACAATTCATATAAGGAATCAGAGGTTTTGAAACTCAATAATTCTGAATAATTGGTTGGAAATGGAGTATGTGGCATGTTTAGAAAGTTCATATTTTGTTTATGTTTTACCACATTGCCATTTTGTTTTTCCAATGAGCACTGGTATTTTTTAGAGTTTTCGCATTCGCTGTCCCCTGGCAACAATTCCCACAATGCTCTACTGCACACTCTTTGGTGGCATCATCAGAGAAACGGCTTGATGAATTTGATGGATGAACCTTTTTTTTTGCTGTGCTAAAGAACTTTATTTTTGTTCTTCTCTGCCTCTGAATCTCTGTTGTTATTTTTTGACTTCGATTTCTGGCTGTGACACTCAATTGTGTTGTCTCCTAGTTCTAGCCTTTGCCCACTCTCTGATTACATTTCTCATTTATTTTCTCCTTCTACTCTCTTTCACGGGTCAGTAAAAAGGGAAGCAAAATCATCCTTAAAAAAAAAAAAAAGGTCAGACATTTTTCAATGAAATCATGATCTCGACCCCTGCTTATAAATAATCATTTCACATTTTTCTTTTGTGTCAGATGGCAGTCGAGTTTCTTCATGAGCTCAACGTTCCATTTTTTAAAGTGGCATCTGCAGATTCCAACAACTTGCCGTACCTTGAAAAAACTGCAAAAAAAGGTAAGATAATGGGACAAAGATAATGGGACAAAAGCCTATATAGTGTCAGGTTCTGGCTGATGCTCAGATTACATCCACAGTTCTATCTATTCACTTAAAAATGGTGTTTTTAAATGAAAATGATCAATGTTCATACTAGTGTTTTCATATAATTTACAAAAGTTTCTCCGTCTACACTAAAATGACTGAAAAGGCATAGGACCTAGACGTTCATTTACAATGGGTATGCATGCTTCGGTGGAAAAATCCTTGATGGATGGTAACGGTGCTAGTCACGGGATTTATTGAAAAACTATAGTGACCAGTAAATTATTTGCCTTTTGTGCATGTATGCAGCATTCAAACGTTACAAAATTCAATTTAGATACATACAGGTAAGCAACACAACAAGGTGGAAAACAACTCTTTTATGCCCACTATGTTGGTATTTGGTGTTCTTCAATGAAGGGTGACCAATCAAGGAATAAAACATTGTAAAGAGCAGGATCAAATCAGGGAAGGGCCACGTAATAAGCCCAACAAATCAGAGTGCAATTAAAGTCGTGTTTCAAAAAGCCTGTTTTTCACCTGTCCACATTGCAACACCAAGCCAGAATCTTCAGAAGTATGCAGCTCAGGAAAGCATTTTCAAGGGTCTCTGTTTTTGGGAGTTAGAAATGCTGGAGTATTTTGGATGAAAGGCTAAAATTTTTAAACAAAAATATAATAGTGGGGCGACACGGTGGCGCAGTGGTAGTGCTGCTGCCTTGCAGTTAGGAGACCCGGGTTCGCTTCCCAGGTCCTCCTTGCATGGAGTTTGCATGTTCTCCCCGTGTCTGCGTGGGTTTCCTCCCACAGTCCAAAGACATGCAGGTTAGGTGGATTGGCGATTCTAAGTTGGCCCTAGTGTGTGCTTGGTGTGTGGGTGTTTTTGTGTGTGTCCTGTGGTGGGTTGGCACCCTGCCCAGGATTGGTTTGTGCCTTGTGCCCTGTGTTGGCTGGGATTGGCTCCAGCAGAACCCCGTGACCCTGTGTTCGGATTCAGTGGGTTGGAAAATGGATGGATGGATGAATATAATAGTGTGGATTGTAGCTTCAGTCACTGGCTTTAGTTTTGTTTATTGTTGCTTATTTATTTTATTTTTCTTTGTGAATTTTTCATGAATTGTTAATGAAGTCGTTGGTGTGAATTTCATATTTTAACTAGTATAGACATAGTTTCATTTTTTTTGTTAATAGATTTGCAATTATCTTTATTTTTCTTGGTTCTTTGTTCTATTTTGCCCTTTTTGTTGAACTAAAAGGGACAATTTGATGCTAACAGGGCTGCCAGCTAAGTCCCTATTTAAGATGTTCACAAGCCCCATTTTGACTGTGTGGGTTTCCTCAGGGTGCTCCAGTTTCCTCCCATAGTCCAAAAACATGCAGGTTAGGTGGATTGGTGGTACTAAATTGTCCCTAGTGTGTGGTTGATGTGTGTTGTGTGTGAGTTTGCCCTGCGATGGACTGGTGCCCTGTCCAGGGTTTGTTCCTGCCTTGTTCCCTACGCTAGCTAGGATGGGCTCCATCACCCCCTGCAACCCTGTTTAGGATTAAGTGGGCTACAGACTGGATTTATGTCTTTAGTGCCTTTTTATGGAAAGATGATTCCTGCCAAAATTAAATGCAATCCAACATGTTAACTACATTGCAATGTAATGCCTATGCACAGCGTGCATTTCATTTTGACTTGTGTCATAATCGTGTCATAATTCAAAACATATCAATGAAATGATAATTTGCTTTTCACTATGGCACACATTTTTTCAGTTACTTTAAAATGCAATACAAAGGCATTTTGCATTTGAATAGATTGTGAGTCATTACTGAAAGCAAAATGAATGTATTGTAGTTTGCTTAGTGACTGTTCCGAGTGTACTGCATTTCGATTCAAGACCATGCATTAATCATGCCAAAATTGAATACATTTAATTGAGAAATCAGTGTCAAAAGGTGTGGGACAAGCTTTGCTTATTGGTAATTGAATATTTTAATTTTCTATGGTGTGCATCCAATTTTATGAAAAAAGTAAGAACTGAATTCTTACTTCTCCAGAGTTTGGCAGCTTCTTTTTATCCCGGTAAACTAAGACATCAGTTTCTTCCCATTTAAAGCTGTTTCATCTCTTGCACTCTGAGACACGCTCTGGGAGATGATCTCACTCATATGTGTCCTTTTAACTGATTACTAGCATGCAGGCCTTGGGAAAGTGACTTTTCTGAGAACACTGAATGTAAATGATCAGAATTATTGTTTGTTACTGAGATGTTTTCCACTGAATATAATTGATTGTGGTCTTTTATTATCTTGTTTTATCATTACAAATACACAATTTGTACCACTTGCAGGTCATCCCATGGTGATTTCCAGTGGGATGCAGTCAATGGACACCATGCGACGTGTTTACAAGACGGTAAAAGCGCACAACTCAAGATTTTGTTTCCTGCAGTGCACCAGTGCTTATCCTCTGAAGCCAGAAGAAGTTAATCTGCGTGTCATACTGGTGAGACATTAAAATCTTAAATTAACCTGGAGAACAAGTTTGTTTTTTTGCTTTTTATCAAAAGGAGCAATTACAATTAAATTATTCCAATCTGTTCTCTCAAAAGGGGCGGCACGGTGGCACAGTGGGTAGCACTGCTGCCTCGCAGTTGGGAGATCTGGGGACCTGGGTTCGCTTCCCGGGTCCTCCCTGCGTGGAGTTTGCATGTTCTCCCTGTGTCTGCGTGGGTGTCCTCCGGGCGCTCCGGTTTCCTCCCACAGTCCAAAGACATGCAGGTTAGGTGGATTGGCGATCCTAAATTGGCCCTAGTGTGTGCCTGGTTTGTGTGTGTCCTGCGGTGGGTTGGCACCCTGCCCGGGATTGGTTCCTGCCTTGTGCCCTGTGATGGCTGGGATTGGCTCCAGCAGACCCCCGTGACCCTGTGTTCGGATTCAGCGGGTTGGATAATGGATGGATGGATGTTCTCTCAAAAAAAAATGAAAAATAAAAATAGTAAATATACATTATTTCAAGGCGGCACGGTAGCGCAGTGGATAGCGCTGCTGCCTCTCAGTTAGGAGACGTCAATTCCCAAAGCTACTAGATCTCATGGCTTGCTGTGCATCACCAAAAACTCCCGTCACACAGGTCGGCTATCCCAGGAATTTACCAATAAACTACTGGGTAGAAAGAATGTGTGAACAAAACCAAAGTTAAGTGCTTTGTCATGGAATAACATCACAATCCATCCCGGATTGTACAATTGAAACTGTAGTAACTGGCGGTTGGCCACTGTTAACCTGCAATGTTTGGATTATAAAGGCCCTAAAGAAGCAGCTTCCTACAGGTCAGTATAGGTGAAGACATTAGAGTTCTCAGCATCATACAATTACAGACTGGTAGATGATGAAAGGGCTATAAGCTGCAGCATTGAGGTTTTGGCGACCCTACAGTGGATTCAGAAACTATTTATATTCAGACCCCTCCACTTTCTGAACACTTTGTGTTGTAGATTTAATTTTAAATGGATAGATTTGTCATATTTGTCCATAAATCTACACTTTGACATTTTGGGTTACTAAGTATAGATTGGGGCGGCACGGTGGTGCAGTGGTAGCGCTGCTGCCTCGCAGTTAGGAGACCCGGGTTCGCTTCCCGGGTCCACCCTGTGTGGAGTTTGCATGTTCTTCCCGTGTCTGCGTGGATTTTCTCCGGGTGCTCCGGTTTCCTCCCACAATCCAAAGACATGCAGGTTAGGTGCATTGGTGATTCTAAATTGTCCCTAGCGTGTGCTGTGTGTGTGTGTGTGTGTGTGTGTGCGCACCCTGCGGTGGGATGGTGCCCTGCCCGGGGATTGTTTCCTGCCTTGTGCCCTGTGTTGGCTGGGATTGGCTCCAGCAGACCCCCGTGACCCTGTAGTTAGGATATAGCGGGTTGGATAATGGATTATTTCAGAAGTAGAAAACACAATATACAAATATCAAACTTGCCAGGTCACCATAATATCCCTCAGTCATACAAGGTCAGATAAACTAACATGCATTTTTTAAGGTTTTACAAACTGCTTCCTTGAGGACACTGAGAAAACATGCAAACCTTACCAGAGTAGGACACAGATATAGACAGAGGTATTCATTTTATGACATTTTCCATTCATTCACACATTCATTTATTGATTGATTCATTCCATGACTTAATATTTAACAGGATCTACTAATCTACATAATGAAGTAATAATACATAATACAATAGAAACTATATTTTTCCTAATCAAAAGCTTATGACATGATATGTTCTGGAAATTTAAAATATTTTAGGAAGCAGCAACCTGGTGGCTAGATAGATATTTTATTAATCCCAAGGGGAAACTGAACTGGGGGCACTTGTTTATGGCAAAATGATAAAGAAACCAAGTGATAACCACCATAATGGCAGAAAGAGAAAGAGTGTCAAGCACATCGCAGAAGTTTATTAACCTTGGCATTAATCCCAAGTGTGTGACTCAAGCTTTTAATTCTATGTTATTAGACTGAGTGTAATGTTTAATGATCCGCTTTACAATTTGAAACCTTGGATAGTATTCTGATGCCATCTAATGGATGAAATAACATTATGCTGAAAAAAATCATGAATGTTTCTATGCATTTTGCCACGCTATGGGAACTCATTAATATTTATGAGTGGGTTGGAGCCTTTAATCTAAACAAAATGACAATGTAAATGAGAAGCTATAAAGCCAGTTTTTGAACAAACTGAAAGTGAACCATTAATTGAATCAAATAATAATAATGATAATGTGAATTGGTTATCAGACCTTGACACGGATAGTGAAACTGGTTCATACGGCACTGTATGACCGGACCACTGGTGAATGTAGTCCCATGAGCTTTGTGGCAAAAAATTCAAAATGATTGTTTTCCAAGTAGAAGGACAAGAAAGACTTTAACACTGTTCACAATGTAACAACTGTCAATGTTTGTATTTGGGGAAATGTGGAAGTCACCAAGCCCAGCACTGTGGTAGCCCGCAATAACTCAATGGGTGCATCAATTGAGTGGCTCAGGAACTGACATTCTACACTCTCCTGCAAATGAAACAGACAAAATATTACAAGAAAAGTAGATAAAGAAACACATTTCTACTGTCCTGATTGAGACATTGGGTTGTGCATTGGTGACTGTTTTAAAGCATATCACAAGAAGGATGTGTAATAAATCTGCATAATTGCAGCAATGGACACTCAATGTATTTTTTTAATGTATTTTAATCTTTGAGAATTTGCATGTATCTGTTACACATAATATTTTTCTTGTTGAAAAAAATTAAATGAAACATATAGACAAGAAAAAAGTAATCCTGAATAAAAAATGTATGTAGCAGGAATCTGGCACTCCAGCCACTGTAAAAAATAAAAAATAAAACCTCACACTGGTCCAGTGTGGTGCTGAGGTGGCACCTGCTGCACTCAAGTCCCAATCTAGGTGGTTCACACACACACACACACACACACACGTACATACCCACTGTATTAACTTCTCAAGATGGCTCTGTCCTATTTAAAAGTTTGTCTACAAACATTTTTATATTATATCCCTCCCGTGTGGAATTTTCAAGTATAACATTTCTTAGTGTCAGATTTATGGATGAAAGATGACCAGACATGGATGGGTTGCTTTAGATTTAGTGTACATTTATCTATTTTAAAAGTTTCTTATTCATTGTTTTTAAGACTTTACTCACCATTATTATTCTTTATAGGAATTTCAAAAGGAGTTTCCTGATATTCCCATTGGCTACTCAGGCCATGAGACTGGTATTTGTATCACAGTGGCTGCAGTTGCAATGGGAGCCAAAGTTGTTGAACGTCACGTTACTCTGGACAAGAGTTGGAAAGGAAGTGACCACAAGGCCTCCTTAGAGCCTAAAGAACTGGCAGAGCTGGTGAAGGCGATCAGGACTGTGGAGACAGCCATGGGCTCCCCATTCAAAAACATGCTTCCCTGTGAGATGTCCTGTCACAGCAAGGTAAATTTCTTATGGTAATTTAGACTATTTACAGGTGAGAAAAACTGAAATTACTACTATTGAGATTTACTATATTAAAGAATTTTTCTGAGAGGTTTAGGTGCAATCTGCTTAACCTGATCTATTAAGAGTCAGCTAACCAAAGCATTTAAATTAAAATATATATCATAGGCTATATATGAGAAACAGATGAAAGACAGGTTCACAGTCATGGGTTGTTAGGAAGTGATGAACAAACCCTCCTGAATTCTCTTCACCTCAAGTTTTGGTAAAATGCAGAAATGTTTGGGAATTTTGGTGAACTTAGTGAAATGCATTGAAGTCAGTGGGGAAGGAGAAACTGAACTAGTTTTGAGTGGATTATAATCATGCAAAGGTCTTTTAAGTGTCCCTCAAGGCTAGAGATGCAAACTATGCCAAACCGATTATTTTGGCCAAAATGTTGCGCCATTCTGCCTCCCTGAGATAGAGTTATGTCGCATAACAGGCTGGGTTGTTGCAGTCTAGAGTCAGAACAGTTACAGAGGAAACACACTTTCACACAGACAAAAATCAGAGAAATGCTGGCTCAACTGTGGTCACACTCAAGTCTCATATCTCATGGTAATCGAAACATTTATAAATGATAAAACTGCATGATACAATTGACATAACTCTTCTGAGATACTTGCCTCGTGTAGCCTCACCCTTCTGCATGGGAACAATTGTCCAAAGCAGCAATTCTCAAATTATGAGAAGTAGAGAGAGAAAGCAGAAGTGCCACTACCAACATCATTTGGCACTGTGTTTTTAAATCATTCATTATTTTATTGCTGTGGATGTCACACTCTTGCCCTTCTTTAACTTTTCCTAAATTGCGGCATTTCAAATGCTCATATTGTTAAACAAGCAGTGTTTATGATAAATGTTATCAATATATTCTGGTGTATCTGAGCACTCTTGTATGCTTTTGAGCAAGATGTCTTGGTAAAGACACCAGGATGAGTCTGTCGTTTTTAAAATGCCAAAATGTTGTAATTAGGTTTACCTTTATTCAGTGGTGTTGTCTGATTTGTCTGTGTGTTTGTAATCTTACTCGATATTGGAATCTAATAAGCAGTGCCATCTGTTGGAATGCATTATATGTTTCATTAATACAGATGACATGATACAAACATTAGCACTGCTGCAGACATTCCTATGTATTATTGTTTAAACCTAAAATCTGCATCCTAACAACCAGAGTAATTCTAATGTCATTAAATAAGCTGGTTTGGTATTGGTTAGTGGCTGGATTGAATTCTGTCTATAAATGTGAATGGCTGTAAGCTGTTTTAACTTTCTGTCCACTAGGAGGTGGTGTTTCGCCACTTATCATCATCTGCTTGATTTAAAAGTTTGAAATTCTACTCATAAAATGTAATTAATTATATTTTTCTTCGGTTTTTCACATGAAAGACCCCTATTACCACCACAAGCATTACCATTTAGGGTTATTATGCAGGTGTGCATCTCTGCCTTTCTCCTCCATCTCACATATGACTGACTCCATTTCCATGTCCTTTTTTCATCTTGGCAATCCCTCCCCTGCCACTGTTATCAACAATACTCAGCATTGTTTCTCAGATGTGAATTGCTGTGTGTTTTACAGTATCTTGGCAGGAAAACAGGTAAGTAGTTTCTTGAGTAACTGGGAGATGTGAAACAAAAGCAAAACAAAAGAAAATAAAAAAATATACGGAGCAACTGAAGCCCAGATGAGAGGCAGAAAGTCGAAAAACAGGCAAGACATGAAAAGTAATCATATGAGAAGTCAAAAATGAAAGTAGGGTTTATGTTTATTCCACAGATCAGATAAGGCTTAGTGCCAAAGGTGAACCTTTTATCCCGTCTATTGATTAACTCAAGGTCATGACCCAAAAGACCATGCCACTAGAAATGTGACTTTAATAACAGTACACAAAATGCCTTCCGTAACAGAAATAGGTTATAAAATTTCAAATTTCAACATAAATCATGACACAGTGTGTTTTTATAAGACAACTGTGCAATATTCAATGAAAAACTGTTATGCTTATAATCACTTACATTCACTACATGTGATTAAGATTAAACAAATCTGAAAAACTGTTGGCACTCCATTTATTTCACTTAGATAAGCAATGACTATTAACACACTGAAATGGCATCATGAAGTTTATAACCAGAATGAATTTGCCCTGTGTGAAGGGAGAACATGTGAAGTAGCACATACAGGACGGGGTGATGGAGCAGCACAGTGGTGGATGGCAGCTCACTCACAATGTTTGCACGGACATGGCAGACCAATAATAAATGCAAATGCCAGAATAAATGATGGGCTTTCTTTATCAAAATGGAAGGACCGATGCAATGTGGTACTTGATCATAAATGAAGCACATTTCAGGAGAAAGAAAATATGATTTGAGAACAGCTATATTGAAATGCTGGTGCATGCATTGAATTACATAGATGATTTGATGTGTGATAAAGGCGCTTGGTTGGCGCCAACCCAACACAGACTGACACCAGAGCCATGGGCAAAATAAACAAAAGATTTATTTTTCTTCTCCTGTGGGGCACGTCTTCCCCTTGAATCCCACAGGCACAACACAGTCCCAAATCACAAATAAAACACCCCAAACCACACTCTTCTTTCTTCCACTCCTCCCAGGGCAGCTTCGTCCTCCTCCTGGCTCTGGCTCCCTGAGTAGTGCAGGCAGGCTCCTCTTATAGCCCACCCAGAAGTCCTGCAGGTGCTCGTTGACCTACTTCTAGCTGCACTTCCAGGTGTGGCTGCGCTCCCGCCCAGACGGGCTTGTTAAGTCTTGCAGCTCCCCCGGGCGGCGGCCATGGAACCCAACAGGGATGAGCTCCAGTGTTCCACCATTGTGGCCCCGATTCAACCCAGGGGGGGCTGCCACCAAGTGTTTCGGTGGACGTGGTGTGCATCCCATGGCTGCTCCCCTGGATCCAGTGTCGTAGGGGCATCCACAGATGGCAAATGCATACACACGCAAAGAAAACTGACTATTTGCATACATTGTCAGATCTGCCATGTCTGTGAAAATATTGCAAGTGAGCTGTGTTCAGTTGCTACTATCTCAATGTGCCACCTTGCATATTCTCCTTCTCCCATAAAAAATAGATGGCGTCTGTGAAATTTATATACTGACAGCCTTACTGCTATGTCAGACACTTGGAGAACTTTGTGCAGAACTGCATAAGGTGTTATGAGTACTTGTTGAAGAGCAAGGGATCAATATTACAGTACAGTACAGTATTTGGAGGAACTGTCCCATCCAACTTTGGCTGCTACAGCTCTGCAAAGTCACGCTGCCCTTGCAAAGTATCATGGGTCCTGGGAATAAAATGTTTGTCATAGTCAGTTAAACAGGAAAATATTCAGTGAATAAGGTAGCCAGAGAATGCAGCATATTCATTGCCAAAAATGCTTTGGCGGTTAGTATTAATTGTGAGCTTTTGATTATGATGTAATAAATTAAAAGGTCAGGAAAATTCTTCACTTTCTTACATAAGCTGCAGAAAACCTACCCTTTTTTAAAAGCACTTTGTTACCATCTTCATTTATTTCATGTGTTTTTGTTTTTGACTTTTGAAATAGAAATATTCACTTTTTGACATTTGGGTTTTGATGCTTATGTGTTTGATCGCCTGGTTTTGATCATTGCCTTTTTTAATAGAGGTGTGTATCCTGATTTCCTTGAAAAAATATGAGTCAGCTTATTAACATCACACTAAATAACATTTTACTAATTACCGGTTTCTGCAAGTCTGCCATCTTGACCATGAGTCTTTCAATCACTTACACCTAAGCCCCTGATCTTTTCATCTATTTTGTATATATTTTTATGTAATTATTAACCTTTCCCAACTTATTACAACATTATTTGCATACTATTACATTTGAAACCCCAAAAGGGAAAACTGCTATTCTACATATGCATATCTATAATCAGACGAGAGCAATATGGTACAAAAAGAGCTATATGTATTTAACTTGCATCAAAATATAGCTTCCACCCCCAAAATATGATGTATAATTATTTATACAAACATATCCAAATGAGAAGCCAGTGGAATGTACAATCGTCCTTTAGTTTCTTCAATGGGGAATGCTGACAGCTATACGAGCCCAGCCTGGCATGATTTTCAGGGGCATGGAGACGACTTCTAACTTCTTGGTGGTTTTTTCCCAGTATAAATACTCTCATGTTTTGCATATTTAGTAAATTATTTTATAAACCTGGCTAAGTATGGGTAACTACGACCTGAGTGGTGCACTTTACACATGTTCTAATCATTTACGGCTTCTGCGGATTGTGGCTGTGACCATATATATTGATCAGCAGAAATCAGCGCTTTTACAATAGCCTGTCTGTGTGTTCTGTCCATTTCTCTGGCATTTTCCCTCTGTCAGCTGAGGTTTTTCAATTGTGTCATAATATAATGTATTTGAAATTAACTTCACAGATCATAGTGACACCTTCACACCTATGGCTACAGGAGGACAGACAGTCAGTTAAGCAGCTGTGTCAGATTTTAAACACATCGTGAGGAGGAACAAGACCTTGATTAAACATACAGTACTAGTTCTACTTCAAGCACTGATTAAAGTGTGTTTTGAAGTTAAATGAGAGTGCAAGAGCTAGAGAAGAATGCCGACAGACTCTCTTAAAGGAGGCTAAGACCCCGACGCCTACAAATCTAAGAAATGCCCCTACTCAGGGGGTTCAACCGAATAAAAAATGCTATAGACACAAAATGTGTTTCAGGAAGGCTGAGTAATCGTCTCAGAGTAGCAAAGGATTCCTGCTCTTGTTTTAACATTGGCTAAAGAGAGAATACCACACATATATTTTATTAAAAAGTATATAGTTCTGTTTATTCTCTATATTCTCTATCCCTCTGTATATTATAATTTAATCAAAAATACAGTAATTGTCTTCAGAACTTAGTGTCTTCTTTTTTCTTAGTGTATCTCAGCTTTCAAAAGTGATGCTAGGACACAGCCTGTGACTACAAGCACAAAAGCATCCCTGTATAGCAGCATCCACTGTACTTCCAGACAGATGTTAAGATGTGGGTGGCACGGTGGCACAGTGGTAGCGCTGCTGCCTCGCAGTTAGGAGACCTGGGTTTGCTTCCCGGGTCCTCCCTGCGTGGAGTTTGCATGTTCTCCCCGTGTCTGCGTGGGTTTCCTCCCACAGTCCAAAGACATGCAGGTTAGGTGGATTGGCGATTCTAAATTGTCCCTAGTGTGTGCTTGGTGTGTGGGTGTGTTTGTGTGTGTCCTGTGGTGGGTTGGCACCCTGCCTAGGATTGGTTCCTGCCTTGTGCCCTGTGTTGGCTGGGATTGGCTCCATCAGACCCCCGTGACCCTGTGTTCGGATTCAGCGGGTTGGAGAATGGATGGATGGATGGATGTTAAGATGTGATGCTTCCTTGAAGCCACAGTTAAGCGTTTATTTTGTTCACTGTGTTCTAACTCCTTTCTGTATTTCACAGCTGGGCAAGTCCGTGGTGGCAAAGGGACCGATTCCCAAAGGCTCTACGCTGACGCTTGATATGCTGACAGTGAAAGTGGCTGAGCCTAAAGGTATCCCCCCAGAGGAGATCTTCAGCCTTGTGGACAAAAAAGTGAAGAAAGACATTGAAGAGGATGCCACCCTGATGAAAGAAGCTTTGGAAAATTATGGAAAGTAGAACAAACTATTTTAAAGTGGTGTGGACAATTTTGCGATTTTATTTTTAGCCAGAAATATAGACTATAAGCGACCTATTTAAAAAAAAAAAAAAAAGAAAAAATATTTCAAGTTTTAATTTTTTGATTTTTGTAATTTGCTGGAATATTATTCAAGGAGAACCGCAAATGTAAGTGCTAAGCAGCCCAAAACATAAACCAAAGGTTTGGCGTGTCAGAACGGCTGTATCGGTTAATGTCAGTTTCTGTGGGATGTACTCGCTCATTAAAACTACAAATTCAGGCACTGGAGTTTCCAGTTATGGTGACACAGCCATCAGTGCTTCTGCCCCTAGTTTGTCTGGGTTTAGTTCCTAGTCTAGGCACCATATATGGAGAATTTGTTCCTTCTGTCTTAGTTTGTGTAGTTTCTTCTCAGCATCACAAAGGCTGTATACCATACTATATTATTATTATTATTATTATTATTATTACTAGGGGGTTGTGCCCCCTGCTCGCTTCACCTGCTCACCTCCGGGTTTGTTAACCGGATATACAATTTAAAGAGATTGTTATCTTCATGGGAATTGTTACATATGTATTATTTTCACTTTTACTTTAATACTCCAGTAAAAACAATATTTGGAATTAACTTTTCTTCAAGATCACATTGAATTTTGATTCGTATTTGGACTTACATCGTGACAACGCAACGTTTAACTGCCCATGAGTGAATATCGTTTCTTTACCTCTAATATCTTACCTGACTTTTTTGAATGTTTGTCCCTGCTCTTTCTTCTTCACTTAGTCGTTGACGTGTCATCTAGAATGTATAAAATTATTGTCCTGATAAATTTATAGGAGCTGAGAGCGCAGGAAGTGTGTCTGACAAAAGCATTCACACAACTGAGAGGGTTAGATGACCATGGTCTTGTTTGAAAATGGTTGTAAGTAGGGCGTGACTTTAAAGAATCTAATGGCAAAAGTCACCGTCTCACTGGACTTCATTCCAAAAAGCCTCTTCAAAAAGTCACGTCTCGTCCCAAGATTTTTTTATTATAATAGAGAGATTATTTTATTATTATTAATAAGAAGAAGAAGAATATGGGCAGCATGGTGGCGCAGTGGGTAGCGCTGCTGCCTCGCAGTTGGGAGACCTGGGGACCTGGGTTCGCTTCCTGGGTCCTCCCTGCGTGGAGTTTGCATGTTCTCCCCGTGTCTGCGTGGGTTTCCTCCGGGCGCTCCGGTTTCCTCCCACAGTCCAAAGACATGCAGGTTAGGTGGATTGGCGATTCTAAATTGGCCCTGGTGTGTGGGTATGTTTGTGTGTGTCCTGCGGTGGGTTGGCACCCTGCCTGGGATTGGTTCCTGTGTTTGCTGGGATTGGCTCCAGCAGACCCCCGTGACCCTGTGTTCGGATTCAGCGGGTTGGAAAATGGATGGATGGATGGATAATAAGAATAAAAGTAATACATTTAATTTATATAGCACACAGTATAAACAATATCATCTCTAGATGCTTTACATTAATATAGAACAAATACACAAATAAATCAAACTAAAATAAGAATTGTGCATTAAAATGTTAAAAATTGGATAAATACCTCTTCTAAAAGCACTTTAGTGAGTTAAGTCTTCAATCTCCCTTTAAAAACAGCTAATGATGCCAAGGC
Organism: Erpetoichthys calabaricus; assembly: GCF_900747795.2. Lineage (NCBI taxonomy): Eukaryota > Metazoa > Chordata > Cladistia > Polypteriformes > Polypteridae > Erpetoichthys > Erpetoichthys calabaricus. The sequence goes on from NC_041400.2 coordinate 180,762,075, forward strand.
CCTTACATACTGTGGCAGTCTGTTACATAGATGTGGGGCAATGGAGCTAAAGGCTGTGGACAGCTTTGTCCAAGGAACAACTAGAAAATGTGAGGATGCAGGGTGGACGAGAAGACAAAAGGAGGAGTGGATGGAGTAAGCAGGACCTGAATGTGCAGCAGCAGTAAGACACTTGTACACGAGGAGCAGAATCTTATATTGGATCCACTCCTTTAAGGATAAGTTTGGTATTTTTCAAATCAAAGTTATTTCTTCACAATCATTGTAAGTATTAAATTGCCGCATCATGAAATTGAGTTCTATATATTTATTATTTTAAAAATCTTAAAAAATAATCAGACTGCCGTTGCATTTTACAATGGAGCTAATGGCTACCAGGGTCATAATGTAAAAAAGCAAAAAAAAAAAAAAAAACTAAAAACTTAAAAGTTAATGAATATGTCTACTTTAAAGTAGCAAAGGTTTCGATTTGTGGAAACACACCTTCTGTATTTCTGAGGCATGCTTTTGACAGCAATCTAAACTGAAAATAATAAATATTATCCCAGATTCTTGGTTCTATTTTCTTGAAGTAAGGATACATTTCTCTCTCACTTTTCTGCTCGTAGTGGGCATTGTGGGTGGGGCAATAAGAAACCCCGCCCCTCCTCCTTTGCCAAGCTATATGCAGCTTATTATCCTAACTTTTGCTTCTGCAGTTCTGTTTCTTCAAAGGTTATGTTCTGACTTGACAGATGCTCGCTCAAATCATAAGGTTATTTTGTCATAAATGTTGGAAAATTAATGTATACCACAACTGAGAAGAAATAGCTTTCACTTGAAAAATACCAAACCTGTCCTTTAACATGCAGCCAATGTCAAGAAAGAAGCACAGGTCCAGGAGGGCGGACAATGGAAGTGATGTCAGTGGTGGAATGGCTGTCAGCCTTCCATTCTGCAGAAGGAGGAATAGAGAAAGCATTAGAACACAGCACCAAACCCCTGGTTCAGTGGGTAATTACCATCACCTTGATAATAGAAATAATTTTGCATATTAGTAAGTACATGTTCAACACTATCCATCCATCCATCCATTGTCTCCCGCTTATCCGAGGTCGGGTCGCGGGGGCAGCAGCTTGAGCAGAGATGCCCAGACTTCCCTCTCCCCGGCCACTTCTTCTAGCTCTTCCGGGAGAATCCCAAGGCATTCCCAGGCCAGTCGAGAGACATAGTCCCTCCAGCGTGTCCTGGGTCTTCCCCGGGGCCTCCTCCCGGTTGGACGTGCCCGGAACACCCCACCAGGGAGGCGTCCAGGAGGCATCCTGATCAGATGCCCGAGCCACCTCATCTGACTCCTCTCGATGCGGAGGAGCAGCGGCTCTACTCTGAGCCCCTCCCGGATGACTGAGCTTCTCACCCTATCTTTAAGGGAAAGCCCAGACACCCTGCGGAGGAAACTCATTTCAGCCGCTTGTATTCGCGATCTCGTTCTTTCGGTCACTACCCATAGCTCATGACCATAGGTGAGGGTAGGAACATAGATCGACTGGTAAATTGAGAGCTGAGCCGCAAGGCGAGCTCCTTTTTCACCACGACAGACCAATGCAATGCCCGCATTACTGCGGATGCCGCACCGATCCGCCTGTCGATCTCACGCTCCATTCTTCCCTCACTCGTGAACAAGACCCCGAGATACTTGAACTCCTCCACTTGGGGCAGGATCTCGCTACCAACCCTGAGAGGGCACTCCACCCTTTTCCGGCTGAGGACCATGGTCTCGGATTTGGAGGTGCTGATTCTCATCCCAGCCGCTTCACACTCGGCTGCGAACCGATCCAGAGAGAGCTGAAGTTAGTTCAACACTATCTTGGATATATTGCAAATTTTAGGTGGTCTTTTGATGTAGACCAACACAATAAATACTTGCAGTACTCCAAACAGGATGGTATATAAGCATGGACCAGCTTCTGAGCATCTTGCATCGACAGAGATGATCTGAGTTTGGATATATTCTAGAGATGATGGAAAGATGACTTAGATGCAGAGGAAAAATGGCTCTGGAAAGTAAGAGTGGGGTTGAACTCAACACTTAGGTTTACAAGTATATCTAAAGAGGACTGTGTTTTTTATCTGGCATGAAGGACCCACAATATCTGTTTTGCCACTGTTTACTTGAAAATAGTTTTCTGTTATCCAGCACTGGATATATGGTTGCTGTATACAGCACTTGCTATATGGTTGTGAAACATGGACACTATCCAGTGACCTGAGACGAAGACTGGACCCCTTTGGTACTGTGTCTCTCCGGAGAATCCTTGGGTACCATTGGTTTGACTTTGTGTCGACTGAGTGGTTGCTCATGGAGTCCCAAATGAGGCACATTACCTACATTGTGAGGGAGCATCAGTTACGGCATTACGACCATGTGGCGCGTTTCCCCGAGGGTGATCCAACTCACAGGATCTTCATTGTTGGGGACCCGAGTGGCTGGACCAGGCCAAGGGGTCGCCCACTTAACACCTGGCTGTGGCAGTTAGAGGTTCATTTCCGGAGGGTGGGACTGGACCGCGTGTCTGCCTGGGGGGTTGACAACCGGGATCCTAAGTTGTTTCATCGTGTAGTGGGTGCGGCAACACACTGTACCAGTGCATGCTCCCCAGCTTGACTTGACTTGGCTTCAGCACTGGATATGATCCAATCATTTGGTGGTCTTTAGAAATTCTAGAAGCCCTTTAGAGATGTCTGGAAATAGATTGTTATGCCACTGGCAGGCAGTGAAAAGACACATCATACTGTGGACTGTCATTCCTTCTAAAATTGGTTTCTCTTTACAATTCACTATTTCAACAGTAGGCTCCTGTTTCCTCTGGCCCAGTGAAAAAGAGGAAATGGGTACAGAGAATGAACACATGGAGCAGTGCATCCATCTGCTTGGCTTGTCTTGTACTGCTATTTAAGCTTTGTGTAACAACCGAATTTAACTGTGCAGGATGCACATCTTCTGTTCCGTCATCAATACTGAAGTAATATGAATCCTTAACCTGCACATCCAGGCACACCAATTCCATCAGCAAGTCCCTGACATGGCAGCCTTGTGGAGTTGTGCACTTTAATGGTTTCTGTGCCTAAGTTGACTTATTTCATATGGGAAAATAGTTTCTGTTCAAAATGAAAAGGGTAGCATTGCTTATTTATTTCTATTGAAAAAATATTTCTTGCTGTTGTACATACTATTTCAATATGCATTTAGTAATTATTAATCTGCTTTAATAACTGCATAATTATTTGAATATTTTATGTCTATTTGACCATAGTTGTACTTAAAGCATTTTTGGTAGCAACCACAATACAATGAATGTAAACAATATACATATTTTATGTGTGCATATACGGTAAATAACAGTGGTGGACCGTACATTTCACACCTAGGCCTTCAGTAGTGCTCCGTCTGAATCAACCCGCCCCTCAAAAACTAATTTATGGTTATAAAAACTATCTTAATATGCAGAAATACAGTATAAAGAGCCGTTGCATCGCAGATAGATAACTTCTGTAGCCACAATAAATGCCTTTATTGAATAGACAAACCAGGGGTGAACAAGTTCCTTTCTACTGCAGCTACAGCCGCGACACACATAAAAAACATCAATAATAACTCATAAACTTGCAATATTATTTAGGAAAATCGCAACATTTTACTCACCAAAAATTCGGATTATTTGTAAACAAAATCCATCCTCCTCTCTTTCCTCAAAATCAGTTCAATTACTCTGTCGTACAGATTATCCGTGCGCTTCAGTTCCATCACGAAGTCCCTTTCTATCACCATCGAAGCTAATGCTGAAAGTTGAACCTGCCCTGTCGTATTCCTGACATAAGTTTTAATTCACTTGAGGGCTGAAAATGTCCGCTTGACAGAAGCAGTGGACACGGGAATGGTCACCGCCAAACATACCAATGTGTACAGCTGCCCCATGATGCTCTCATTCAGATTTTTCTGATGAAGGAAGTCAAGGAGATCAGTGGGAGATTTTCCTGCAAAATCATCCATGGCATACTTACACCATCCTATCCAATCAACGGGTCTGAATACGGTGACATTGCCGAACGCCTGCTAGAGGGCCCTAGTGACACCAACTCAAAATCTGACTGGTTGAACCAACAGGTTAATCGACATTTATTTTGTGTTAGAGGGCCTGTAGAACGGATTGTGAAGGCCTCCGGGCAAACTTCTTTGACTTTGACCCTGCCTGGCAGCAAATGATGGCTGAAATGTGATTGGTTAAATGCTTTAATGCGAAAATACATGTCTGGAAGCAGCACAACCATCGGAAAAGCTATGAAAGGAAGCAGACAATTTGGAATTATTTAATAACTATTCATGAACAAAATATAATTAACATCAGTTTGTGATTCAGATATTTTTTTAGGTCAGCAGAGAAGGCCTTGCGGGCCCTGACGGCCCACCACTGGTAAATAATATATACTTAATCTGAAATAACTTTAATTTGATAAATGTGACACTCATGATTAAATGTTTATTGATTTTTGCAATAAAATTTATTTTTACCTTTGTAACACACTTCACTCTTTTTCTTCATTAATAAATACAGTATGACTCATTCTACACAATCAGTTCTTTCTTTTTATTTGCCAGTGTTTGAGTCACGAGGAGCGACACCTCCATCCATGTCCTTTTTTGCCTTTTTCCCCTTCTTTTCTTTTTTTCATTTGAATTGCTTTGATCCATGATACTTCTACTTGCCATCCTCGATATCTGTGTGCAAATCCCTTTCCAGGACATATAAAGTACATGTTTCTAGTGACATGATCTTAAACAAATCAGGTCACTTGTGCTTTTAAATGAAACAGCAAAGAGCACGAGGGAGAACATTGAATTCAATTTAATTTGCAGAACTCACTTATGGGAGATTTGAGTGAGAGGCATTAAAGGGACAGTAAAGGGACCGAGGGCTGTGCACAGGGGCCTTTCTAGGAATTGCTAGTGTCAGGCTAATTGTCCCCCTTGGGATTTCCAGTCCAATGGGCACCTTGGGGCTTCCAGAAAGAATTTCCAGGAGATTGGGAACCACTTGTGGGGGTCCGGGAGTAGACACTGATTTCTGTGAAACTTGTATGTGAAACTGTGTCATTTTATTGTCCCATGAAGGAAATTTGGTTTGCCATCAGGTTTTACAGAGAGACCACAGTATAACATTAAAAACATATCACAAAGAACACAGCCATCAATTTTAAACTTAATACAAACAAATAAAATATAGTTGTGAACATGATACGCAGGGTGAAATATTAGATCAAACATTAGATTACATTAATTAACTCCTGTGGGTGTTTATTAAAATCAAAACTTACTTAGAGCATTAATAGGAGTTCAAACAAAAGAGTATTTGAACCGGTTATTTTTTATCCTTGAAACTTTGAACCTGTGACCTGATGGTAACAAAAGAATTTGTGAATGTAGCAGGTGAGCTTTCCATAGTCTGTGAGATTGGACTGTTGAGACCTGTTATTTCACTGCTCCATTTTAAAATTTGATTTATTCTGTTTTTGTTACTGACATTAAGATTTTCAAACCAGGCCAACAAAAAATAGGTAAAGATAGACTCAACAGAAGATTTATAAAAGAGGGACACAATGTTAGGACTAACATTAGAATGACTCTGCGTCCCTAAATAGTAGAGGTGCTGCTGTCCCTTTTTGCAGATGATATATATTGTGGTCCATGACTGGCCGGGACGCCCCTTCGTTATATGCTCAGGGGGAGCAGCCATGGATGGTGCAATACTGGATGCTAGATGGCCGCCCCCATGGGTTGGAGCGGTGCCTCGGCTTCCCGCAGGGCTCCATGGGAATTGGAGTTGGGGGCAGCCCTGTTGGGTCCCGCAGGTGCTGCCTGGAGGGGCTGCAGCTGGAACTCCTGAGCCCTTGTGGGCAGTGTTTTCACCACATTCGGAAGTGCAGCCCGGAACTTCGCAATCAAGCATCTGGAGCACTTCTGGGTGAACTATAAAAGGGCCAGCAGCCAGCACTCAAGGGCCAGAGTCGGGAGGAGTAGGACAAAGCCTGAAGGAGTGGTGGTGGAAGAGAAAGGAGGAGAAAGTGTGTGGTGTGTTTGGTGGTGCTTGCACACTTGGGACTGTGTTGTGGCATGGGACACGGTGAAGACGTGCCCTCCAGCTAAAGAAAAATAAAAGTCTTTTTATTTTATACGTGCCTCCAGTGTGAATCTGTGTCAGGTTGGGCACTTACATAGCGCCTTTTTTTACAATATATACATATATATATTGTCACAGAGGGCTGGGGGTCAGACCCAGCTGGAACGATTGGAAGGACCGGGAGGTGGCTTATACGTCCCCCAGGCCATGAGAGGGCAACCACCCTGGATGTTGAGGGGACCATGGGAAAGGAGCAAGGAGGTTCAAGCCCAATGGGGTCCGTGGCCACTGCCAGGGGGCAACCCGAGCCTCATGGAGCCCGGGAAATGTGCACTTCCGCCACACCTGGGAAGGTGGAGAAAGATCCTTCCAGGGACGCCCAGAGTAGTTTCGGGTGCAAGGGCAGCACTTCCGCCACACCAGGAAGTGCTGCCGGAAGAGTGTCATCAGGCACCTGGAGCACATCCGGGTGGGAATAAAAGGGGCCGCCTCCCTACAATCAGGGAGCTAGAGCCGGGAGGAGAGGAAAGGTGGCCCACAGACATTTAGAAGAGAGACCCGTGGAGAGGGTGATTGGTGCGGGGCGCACTGTGTGTTGTGTGGGACTTCATTTATGTACAATAAACGTGTGTGGTATTCGACATCCAGTGTTTGTTTGTCTGTGGTCGAGCTGTATATCACAATATATATATATGTGGATGATGGGAACTGTAAATGGTTGGCAGGAAGTCATGGTGGATGATGGGAACAGGAAATGGTTGGCAGGAAGTCATGGTGGAGGAACTGGAAGTGATGTCCAAGGTGAGAACCGGAAGTGGTGCCATATGGAGTTGCCGGAAGTGATGTCATGGTGGCCATTTTGGAACCCGGAAATAGCCGCAATTATTTTTCTTTGATTCTCCTGTTGAGAGAAGAGGTTCAGGTAAGTACCACGTGACAATCCTTCCTTTTTGACTGCCTCCTAATCGCAAATGTGTGACAACATATATATTGTGATAAACGTTCTTCTTTAAAATAAAGAGAAGCGTCACAATAACAAAGTTTTGGGGACAGTCCCTGTATAATGTCCGTAGAACAAGAAAAAAACACAAAAAAAGACTGTTCCAGTGATCAAAAGCATATATATCAAAGATGATGAATGGTACATGAGAAACATGGCATTTTTATACAGAAAACAAAATAGAGACAGGAAATGAGTTGACGGGATATGATGTCGATGCTGTGGGACAGAAACGACGTCATCAATATAGGACCGGAAGTGATGTCATCAGAATGAGTCGGTTGTGTCATCATCAGGAAGCGCTGGAGGTATCGTCAAGGTATGCGCCAGTAGTGACGTCTTGGAGGCCATTTTGGAACCTGGATGAGTGTTGTATTTTCCTAAGGATTTCCTGATGAGAAGAACGAGAGAGTCATGTTAGTACCGTATGCTAACCCTTTATCTCGCGATGTTTCACTCACCTTTAGGCTTTTTGACTGCCTCCTAAGCGCACGTACATATAAATACATATACATATACATACATACATACATATATATATATATATATTGTAGCAGTAGAGGCGTGGAGCCACCTCTAACACCCTCAGGTACCACTCTGATGACCAGGTGAAAGTATAATAATAATTATTTTTATTATACAACAGTAGTGCACCAAGCACTCTCCTCCACACACTCCTTAACACAATACACTATTCAATAAACAATACTCTCTCCTCCTCGCCCAGACACTTGCCACCCTACCTCCCAGCTCAGCTCAGTGTTCTGGGCTTCCCAGAGTCCTTTTATAGCCCCTGACCCGGAAGTGGTTTCAAGCCAAACCCACAAGTCCGTTTTCCTTCCGGGTCAGGGCAAACAGTCCTTTTCTTCATCCCGGGAGCACGTCGCTTCTTCCAGTCACGTGACTGAGATGTACTCCCGGGTTATAGGGCATACCAGAGCCCACTAGCCCCCCTACAGCGACTCCTGGCGGCCCCCAAGGTATCCAGCAGGGCTGTGTCACAACACTACAAAGTCCATGAGGCCCTGCTGGAACTCGGGGCACAAATATGTTGTCCAGAGGGCTCCTCCTAGCGGCCTGGGGGTGGCGACCGGAGTCCGTAGCCGGTCGTCCTTCACAATATATATATATATATATATATACAGTTAGGTCCATACATATTTGGACAGAGATAACTTTATTCTAATTTTGGTTCTGTACATTACCACAATGAATTTTAAATGAAACAACTCAGATGCAGTTGAGTGGAGACTTTCAGCTTTAATTCAGTGAGGTGAACAAAACAATTGCATAAAAATGTGAGGCAACTAAAGCATTTTTTTAACACAATCCCTTCCTAGATTGTGCTGCAGCTGCAGAAACATCTCAAGGATGATCAGGGGAAACAGGATGCACCTGAGCTCAATGTTGAGCTTCATGGTAAAGGCTGTGAATACTTATGTACATGGGATTTCTCAATTTTTTTATTTTTAATAAATTTGCAAAAATCCCAAGTAAACTTTTTTCACGTTGTCATTATGAGGTGTTGTATGTAGAATTCTGAGGAAAAAAATGAATTTAATCCATTTTGGAATAAGGCTGTAACATAAGAAAATGTGGAAGGAGTGATGCGCTGTGGAAACTTTCCGGATGCAATGTATATATATATATATATATATATATATATATATATATATATATATATATATATATATATATATATATATATATATATATATATGTATATATATATATATATATATATATATATATATATATATATATATATATATATGTATATGTATATATATATATATATGTATATGTATATATATATATATATATATATATATATATATATATATATATATATATATATATATATATATATTGTGAGGAAAACACAAAGACCATGTTTAAGGGTTGGGGATTCTGTCCCCAGCCACTGTAGAACACAGTCAAAACACAAGTTTACGGTCAGATTATGGGGTACATAAATGACAACCAAAATGTGGAAAACCGGACATATGAGGTGGGAATGGAAGTAGGAATGCTGGGTAAAAGATGACACGAAGGATCTTGGGAAGGTGGTGACATCTTCTGCAATGAACCAGAGGTGACTAAAGAACCTGGAAGCGGCCCGGACATCTGGATAGGGCTTTGGAGACGAATTCAAGGTGTGGTGTTCTTTTGTTGTTCGTCTTTCCTGTGGAAATAAAGAGAAAGCGGTTTGCATACTGTCGCAGTCCCTGGTCTTGCGGTTTCATGCGGCTTGTCTGGTCCTTTAGCTGCTCCCTAGATTCTCATGTGTGTCTAATATATATATATATATATATATACTGTATGTATATATATATATATATATATATAAATATATATATATTCAGTATATACAGTATATATACATAGATTCTACTATTATCTATATATATAATTCACTAAGCCGCCGACAAGTAGCCACAAGTAGCCACACAGGCAGCGCGCGCAAGAGAGTCGCGCAATCCTTTAAAACTGAGGTTAAAACACAATGAAGGAAGCAGTCTTTAAAAACCAATAAGCCCTGTGCCCCTTTTTCATTAGCATCTCACCTGCTTCACCGATGCAGGCCCTGCAACAGTCAAGATGCTCTCTCACCAGCTGACCTTCTCTGTGCCTGACTCCAATACTGTCAGTCGCCTGATTAAAAATGGCCTTTTGAAGGGGAGCTATGGACCCGCTATACCACAGGAACACATTGCCTTCGAGCCTGCTTTCGCTCACTCTAACGTACCGGCTTTCTCTCTCTGCTCACACACTGCACAGGGGAGAAATGCCCCCAGCACGACTCCACCCGGAAACCGTTTCAGCCACACTTCCACGCCCCTTACTACGCTGTGAGTGCGATGATTATTTATTTAAAAATGGCCTTTTGAAGGGGAGCTGTGGACCCGCTATACCACAGGATCACCTGTGATATTGTCTTCACATTGTTTTCCTTTTATTTATGATCCTGTCGAGCAGATCAGACACCCAGGCAAACAACACTGAATAATCAATAGCTGCAACCACTTTGCCCGCCCCAACTCCTCACCTGAGTCGGTTTCGTCTCTGTTCAGCAGTGTTTCCAACCAGATTCCTAATCATTAATGCCAGTGAAACTCATCCGGGATAAGTCAGTTTTTCAAACGCAGCCGTGTAGCAGATTAGTCTAGCAGACTAGCTGGATGTAATAATCCGAAATGAATGCGCGCTCTCGAGCTGAGTGAAAAGCCAATGTATATTGAGCCTAAAAAACATGATCAGCAAGTCTTTCATAGGCTGCAATAAAATGATGAAAGAACGGGCGCATTTTTTTCACACAAGCTGGGTGGGTGGGTGTTAGTTAGTTAGTTACTCGAAGGATTTCAAGATTTAATATGCACAACCGGTAACACTGTAAAAGCAGCCCAAACCAGAAAAGACGGCTGGCAAAAAGTGGCCTACAAATTAAACGCGTGTGCATTGTACTTACTGAAAGCAGCGTTACGGATTTTGCAAATGTTCATTTTTTTCCCTCTGCTTAAAAAACATTAAAAAAGCGGCGTGATTATGCGGCGTATACTACACCGCGGGTTGGTATGCACCGTGTAAAACAGTTTGTTTGTCGCGGATAATTTGCCTTTTCCTTTAACACGAAGACAATTACCTGTTAGATTTGCCTTTGCGATGACAATTAATAAGGCACAGAGCCAAACTTTCAAAAACATGGCTAGCGGGTCATATGCTCGCACTGATTACATCCCTGCCCTTTGTACCCACCAACCCCCCCTCGGTACTACCATGGTCGGGTGACTTGGTGGATTATATATAGAAAAGCAGCCAAAACCGCAAACAACAATGAAAAGTCTACATGACTCACACGTGCATGTGGACTGTGCAAAGAGGAAAACGACTCAGGTGACGAGTTGGGGGTGGGCACATGAAATGTTACTTTTCTTGATGATTTATTACTTACCGATTTTTCAAATGTTAATTTTCTCCCTGGACTTAAAAATCATTAAAAAAGCAGCCTGATTATGAGGCGTATGGTACGCCGCGGGTTGTCTAGTTATATATAATTATATATAATTATACAGGTTAATATGTGATAAACTAGAATATTTTAAATTTTAACTCTGGTTTAAGTTATACTCCAATGTGATCTTGGAAATATACTGTAGCAATGGACAGCACTGACATCCCTGGAGGCTCGTGGCACTGCACCTAAAATTAGACTGTTAATTATGATTTCTTTCATGTTGGGTTGTTGAATGTACAACTGTGGTATAGCAGGTCCACAGCTCAGAGAAATGTGGCAGATTTTACATAAATAAATAATAAACGCATTCACAGTGGGGAGTGGAGAAGGTGCGAGCGATCTGTAGAGAAGACGGCTTGTCTCTGGAATGGTGTGAGACAGTCAGCTGTCCATCCATTGCCTTGCCTTGTCATTATCAGCCCGAGACTAGCATCAGGCGATCACACCTGCAACCACTCCCCAGCATACAAAAGGGTAGTGCAAGGGAGAAGCAGGAGGAGACAGAGAATGAAGAGTAGAAGAGTTGTGAGAACAGCATTGGGTGGAGAGGCAGGATGAGCCAGAGGCAGCTGTGGTCATTTACCCAGCATAGGAGAAAAGGTTTGGTACTGTAGGGGCAGATTGTGCCCGCTTACTATCCTGGAGGAGCGGGTGTGAAATACAGTAGGTGGTGTCCTTCCCAGGGATCCAAGGGATGATTGCAGGAGCGTGAAGGAAGACGGGAGGACAACATCTCTGAGTGACCTGAATGATGCCACTTGAGGTTGCTAAGTCCGGGGTTGGGGGGAAAGGACTTTGGCTGCTAGCATCTCAGCCAGCTGAGTGAGCTATTGGTGAGCTGAGGAGATGAAGATGGAGTTGTGCTGGGCTTGTCCAAATCTGGAAGGAACAATGACCTCCTGACTGTGGCATTAGTTTCAGTCTCATTTTAAGTTTTGTTTTTAATCTCAAGGATTTCCACAGTTTTATGGATTGTTTATTTATATTTAGAAGCACTACACTTTAATGGACCCTGTTGTGATTTGCGAGTTGTTTATTAAAAGCACTAGAGCACTTTTTCACTATCCCCTTGCTTGGTGTGTGAGTGTCCTCATTTGCTCGGTTCATCCTTGAAAATGTTATTGGCAGTACCGGGTTGTAGTAAGAGCAAGGAACCGACCCACATCGTCACTACAACACTACCAGTATTAGGAGAAGAGTAAAGAAAAAGTGTTTTTCTTTTCAGTATTTGTCACAGTACTGTAGTATGATGACGGGAAATGCAATTAAAACATGAAGTTTAAAACTTGCTAAATGCAGACGGCAAGCTGTTCAATTACAAAGACTGCTGTTTTGCGTCAGATAGATGACTGTTACATGAATAACATTCCCCAAGCAAGATTGCAAGTTTGTAAATCAGCTCAGCTCCTAAACACTTGGTACTTTTGTTAAACAGATATTTTGTAAACTTTATTAAGTGTAAACTAGTTATACAATGACTGAGATTTTTGTGAGGAGTTGTTACTGCTGTATTAATTTATACATGTATAAATATGAAATGGTTAGTTTATGAATGTACATGAAACATGAAGGTGTAGCATTGAGAGATTTGGTTAATGATCAGTGCTGTTGTTTCATACCTTTAGAAATGCTATTTGGGAAAAAAGAGAGTTCAGCAATGAAGAAAATAGTCGTGTCTCGGCATATACCGGTAATCAAATCAAGGGCAAATTTTCTGGCCCAGAGTTTTGTCAGGCAGCTAAACATACAGTAAACTTTTCCTACCCTAGCAGCTAAGGCTTACTTATGTACATGGGTGTATGTATGTGGTCCTGTCTATTTTGACTGTTGGTGAAATGAGAAGTTATTGAGGACACACCTGAGAATGTGAATACAGAATAGGAAGTGTAATTCTGATGGGCATATATACTGTTAAAATCAAAAGAGGAAAACACGGACTGTAATGGTAAAATAAATATAAATGGGTTATGATAACTAAAAACAAGCTGATTACCCAGTGGCTTCGCTCACTGAGTGCAAGGGAAAAAAATAAAATGTAGTATTTATAAAATAAGTTTGTTAATTGCCAATTTTACTTTTCAATAAATAAAGAGCACTTACAATAATATAGAAATCAATATAAACAACATTATTAACATCATTATCATATGAGAATATGAAGTAATATATAAGAAGCACATTGCATATAAATATAAATTATTAAACAGTAAAATCTTCTTCTATAATATGCTACCATGGCTGTTCGTTTGTCTGTCCAGGATTTTAAATCACCAGTAGCTCGCAAACCGTTTCACCTATTGACTTTGAAATTTGGTACACATATACTACGTGATGTCTACTATCCGCTTTCGGGGTGATGATTTTATTACTCTTTTTATTTTTACTTTATTTTATTGTAGAATCAACTCTCGGCAGCGTGCAGCAGGGCAGCCACAGGTGCCCTTCTCATTCCCTACCACCTTCGCTAATCATTCTTGAGGCAGATTGAAGACTCAAGTGCCAGATTAAGTGAAAGGTTAAAGAAAACATACTACGTAATTGCAACACAAAAACTACATCAGTTTTAACGTGAAAAGATGCAGACGAAAGAGGAGGAGCAGCGGGTCGCTAGGGTGGAGTAAAGAAGAGCTGCTCAGGAAGCAGCATGTGCATCAACCTCTGAGCAAATGAATGCTAAACGTACAGAGGAAGAGGATGAAAACTATGAATGCTCAAGTCAAGTGTATTCACTGCGCACCGTTACTGGTATTTTGATAAAAGAATTTGAACAACATATAAAAAGCGTATAAATTATTAAACAGTAAAACATTAACATTTAAGAAGTAAAGATACATTGAGTACTACTGCAGTGCTTTCGGGTATACTACATTTTTTGTTTGCCCATTATGTGCATAAATGTATACATTTTTTGGTGTACCTACCCAAGAACACGCAACATATAACTGACCATGGGAGAAGCATGGATTTTAAACACGCGTTGAGTTCATCTGCTGGTGTCCCTCGTGGAATAACTGGTAATGTTTGACGAAAATCTCCTGCAAGTAAAACGACAGTACCTCCCATTATTTTGGTAGGATCTCTGAGATCTTGCATTGTTCGGTTCAAGGCTTCATAAGCTCTTTTATGTGCCATGGTGCACTCATCCCAAACTATTATCTTTGAATGTTGCAAGACTTTGTCTTTTCAGAGCCCTTGCGTATGTTGCAAATTGGATTTTTGTCGTGAGCGAGGTTTAATGGTAATTGCAATGCCGAATGTGCTGTATGGCCTCCATCTAATAATGTAGAAGCGATTCACGATGACGCTACAGCCAGAGCTATGTCACCATTCGTTCTTTCAGCAAGAATCAGGTTTATTAAGAATGTTTTTCTGTTCCTCTGTGGTCATACGTAATTTCCGTTTCAAACGCTCATACGTAATTTCCGTTTCAAATGCGAAAAGAATTTTATAAATATAGATAAATAAAGAAGACACAACTTGGACGACAGATTGAAAGCTGTGCGACTTCATTGCTGCTCAACTTTACCTGTATTTCACAGACAAGAGACTTCAGAGCCGTACAAATGTACAAACATCATTACCCACCACATTTGCACAGGAGATGCTCCACCTGTTAAACAATAAGCTTAAAGTGTGACACCTGACCAATGGGCTGAAATACAGCAGCAGATTAACAAACTATGAGAATCTGATGTTATCGAAGAAAGTTTCAGCCCTTGAGCTGCACCAGTAGTACTTGTGAAGAAAAAAGATGGGTCATGGCGTTATTGACTTGATTGCAGTAAGCTCAATGCAGTCACAATTAAAGACTCCCATCCTTTACCCAGAGTTGATTATGCTTTAGATGCCTTAGCATGTTCAGCATGGTTCTCCACCCTGCACATGCAACAAGGTTATTAGCAGGTAAGTGGGGGAATGTGACCGCGAGAAAACTGCATTTACAACAGGATGTGGACTACATCATTTCAACGTGATGCCCATGGAAACGACTAATGCTCCAGCAATATTTCAGAGGTTGATGGAGATGGTGCTGCATGGTCTTCCATGGGAGACCTGCTTAGTGTACTTGGATGATATTTTAATTTTTAGTTGTTCCTTTGATGACCACCTAAAACACTTGGAGGAAATCCAATCTCAGTTCTACGAAAGTGGACTTAAGCTAAACCCTTCCAAATACAGTTTTGCTAGAAATCATGTTGCATTTTTGGGTCACATTATATCCTGACAGGGCATTGAGCCTGACCCAAGAAATATCCAGAGTGTAAGAGACTGGCCTACTCCTAGTTCGCAGACTGAGGTACATGCATTTCTTGGGCTCTGTTCCTATTATCGGAAGTTTATAGAAAACATTGCTAACCATGCTGTACCACTCCATGCTCTTAATGAAAAACATGCTGTGTTCGCATGGACACCTGCCAGTGAGGAAGCTTTTTGTTATCTGAAGAATGCCTTATCTAATCCTCCTGTTATTGCATTCCCTGAGTTTTCAGAACCTTTTCTGCTTTACACAGATGCCTTTGAGACTGCAATTGGTGCAGTGCTGGCACAGATCTCTGATAAGCAAGAGCGTGCTGCAGCCTATGCCAGCCATGTGTTAACAAAAAATGAGGAAAGGTGGTCTGCATATGACAGAGTGCCATTGTCTTGGCTGTACGACCATTCCATCACTACCTTTACAAACTGCCATTTAAAATCATAATAGACCACAAACCTCTACTTGATTGGAGGCAAATACTCATTGATAGGAACAGAACAGGCCAACATGCTTGATTGGCTCTTGAATTTGACACTTTTGACTGGGTTGTAGTACACCGAGAAGGTAATGCTCATAAGAATGCTGATGCACTATCTTGGCAGCCGCTCACTTGAATTTCTACAGATTTGGAGAATGTAGGTGCCTTGGAGTCATCTGTTATTGACCTCTCTCACCATAATATGTAATGCAGGACAGATGCATACCTAAATTTGGAATCAATAGGAAACTTAAAAAAAACTCCACGGTGGATTAATAAAGATTTAAAAAAGAAGTTGCAAAGGAAAAAAACTGCTTTATAAGGCATATAAGACTAATGACTGCAAAGTGAATCGTAGAGCGTATGAGAACATGAGGGCAACCATTAAGAAGGATATCAGGGAGGCTAAAAGACATTTGGAGAGGAATATAGCAGATAAGGCGAAAGACGATCCTAAGAGATTCTTTCAGTATTTTAGTAGTAAAAGAAAAGTCAAGGAGGAGGTGAAGTGCATCAGAAATAGTAAAGGGGAATTAAAAGATACAGACAGTGAAATAGCAGATGCCCTAAACTTACATTTTTCTGAGGTGTTTACAACTGAGAAAGTGGATAACATCCCAGAGGTAACAGGGACTACTAAGGAGGTACTGAGGGATTTGGAAATTGTAGAGGGAGTGCTGCTCAGATTAAATAAGCTGAAATCAAACAAATCAGCAGGACCAGATAATATTTACCCTCGAGTTCTTAAGGGGGCTAGCGAGTACATATATAAACCCTAGACGCATATTTTTAGGAAGTCACTGCACACTGGAGAGATTCCGAAGAACTGGAAAATGGCAAATATCATGCCATTATATAAAAAGAGTGACCAGGCAGATCCAAGCAACTATAAGCCAGTAAGCTTAACATGCATCACAAGAAAATTAATGGAAAGAATTATTAAGGATAGGATTGAGCAACACATGGCAAGGACAGGAGTTATTCTGAACAGTCAGCATGGGTTCAGAAGAGGGGGGTCATGTTTTACTAACATGCTGGAATTCTATGAGGAGGCAACAAAATGATACGATTAAAATGGAGTATATGATATTATTTATCTGGACTTTCAGAAAGCATTTGATAAGGTGCCACATGAGAGGTTGGGCATCAAATTAAAAGAAGTGGGAGTTCAGGGTGATGTTTTTAGATGGGTGCAGAATTGGCTGAGACACAGGAAGCAGGGGGTGATGGTGCAAGGAACCTCATCAAAACTGGCAGATGTTAAAAGTGGTGTTCCACAGGGGTCAGTGCTAGGGCCACTGCTATTTTTAATATATATAAATGACTTAGATAGGAATATAAGTAACAAGCTGGTTAAGTTGCAGATGATACCAAGATAGGTGGATTAGCAGATAATTTGGAATCTGTTATATCATTACTGAAGGACTTGGATAGCATACAGGCTTGGGCAGATTTGTGGCAGATGAAATTTAATGTCAGTAAATGTAAAGTATTACACATAGGAAGTAAAAATGTTAGGTTTGAATACACAATGGGTGGTCGGAAAATTGAGAGTACACCTTATGAGAAGGATTTAGGAGTCATAGTGGACTCTAAGCTATCGACTTCCCAACAGTGTTCAGAAGCCATTAAGAAGGCTAACAGAATGTTAGATCCAAGTCCAAGGAGGTTATGCTCAACCTTTATAATGCACTGGTGAGGCCTCATCTTGAGTACTGTGTGCAGTTTTGGTCTCCAGGCTACAAAAAGGACATAGCAGCACTAGAAAAGGTCCAGAGAAGAGCGACTAGGCTGATTCCAGGGCTACAGGGGTTGAATTATGAGGAAAGATTAAAAGAGCTAAGCCTTTACAGTTTAAGCAAAAGAAGATTAAGAGTAGACATGACTGAAGTGTTTAAAATTATGAAGGGAATTAGTACAGTGGATCGAGACTGTTATTTTAAAATGAGTTCATCAAGAACACGGGGACACAGCTGGAAACTTGTTAAGGGAATATTTCGCACAAACATTAGGAAGTTTTTCTTTACTCAAAGAACGATAGACACTTGGAATAAGCTACCAAGTAGTATGGTAGACAGTAAGACATTGGGGACTTTCAAAACTCGACTTGATGTTTTTTTGGAAGAAATAAGTGGATAGGACTGGCGAGCTTTGTTGGGCTGAATGGCCTGTTCTCGTCTAGAATGTTCTAATATTCTAATGTTCTAATACAGAGGCTGACTTACATCATTCATTTTGTAGATATAGTTACCATCTTCCTTTGACTAATACTGGCCCTTCTAAAACTCTGCAATCTGGGTTACTGTCTGGCTCATTTTCAGAGGTTTTCTTGTACTCTAGCTACTAATGGACACACCATTTATGAACATCAGCAAAGTGGTCCTATGTTATCAGAGGTTATTAAATGGATAACTGTTGGTTATCAGCCACCTAACTGGCAGATCGAACAAGCTGCCCATCCATCTTACTAACCGAAGGTTGTAAACCGGATATGGACGCAGGGCGCTGGGCACAGGGCGCATCGAGGCGCACACGCACTGCCGCACTGCAGCGCATCGAGGTGCACGCGCACTGCCTCACTGCAACGAGCCCGCCTCAGAGAAACAAAAAAAGGTTGTAAACCGGATATGGATACAGGACGCATCGAGGCGCACTTGCACTGCCGCACTGCAACGAGCCCGCCACAGAGAAAACAAAAATGAGAGGATTCAGCGCATATGTGAATCACATTACAGTATTACAGTACAGAATCCCCAGACGTCCAAACTACACGGTGTAAACCGGATATGGACGCAGGGCGCGGGGCTGAACTTGCTGTGCTCCACTCTGCTAGCAGTTGGTGTCAGCAAAGGCAACCGAATCACGTCTCCACAGAACGAGACCGCTTTACTTCAGATATGTGTATGTAATTAAATGACATTTCCCCAGACGCACCCGCCCTCCATGATATGTCATCCATCCAGATATTGGACGGAACAGAAACTGATTGCCATTCTTGGATATCCGATTCGCTGGCGAATCGCGGGCTTACTAGTGTACTAAAGAAACTGTGGCAAGAGTTTCATCCCCTCACTATCCATAACAACCTGCTCTGTCGTAAAGTACACCCTTCTCCTGCCACACATCCAATATATCAAGAAGTTATCCCCTCATTACTTTTACCAGAAGCTCTGGAATTTGTACATTGAAACAAAGTATCTGGGCATTTTGCAAATTGACACAGAACAAATCACTTTGTTACTGGCTTTATATGGCCCATGACATTCGAAAATGGTGTGAGCAGTGTCCAAGTTGTGCAGTATGCCGTTCACCTGTCCCTCTGAACTGTGCACCCCTCCAAACAGTGAACTCTACAAAACCCTTTGAAGTTGTAGCAGCAGACATTTTGGAACTGCCACTCACCTCACGTGGTAATAGATATGTTTTAGTCACACAAGACTATTTCACAAAGTTTGTAAACCTCTATGCTTTACAAGATCAATATGTTATTACAGTTGCTCGATGTTTTTTTGAGAACTTTATCACTCAACATAGTATTCCACAACATCTGCTCACAGATCAAGGTCGGCAGTTTGAATCAGATTTGATTTATTATCTATGTCAATTACTAGGTGTAAAGAAAGTCAAAACCATCCCTTACCATGCACAAGGAGATGACCTAGTAGAGCGATTCAACCAGACTCTAATTAAGCAGTTGAAAGAACCCTACTGAAACATCCAGGGGAATGGGATGAATTTTTGAACCCTGTGGTATCTGCATAGAACACCAGGACACACTCTAACACAGACTAGCATGTGCTTACATGTACTTCCAGCTGTAGAGAGTACAGAGTTATTTTTGAAACAGAAATCTGCCTCTATTCAGTTGTTTTTGTTCTTAAAAGGGATTCCATCCATCTTAGAAGAGAAACCTTGTTACATCAGGAAAGAATTTACACGTTCTTGCCCATAATGGCGAAATGAAAAATACTGTGTGTATCATAGGGCACTCTAAATAATTCATACCAACTATAACCTGTTATTCATTAATAATAGCAGTTTGACTTTTAAACAATATTTGAATAATAAAATAATTGCCAAATAACAAATGGAAACTATTTCACTTTTTTGCAACCTGAGCTACAGCCAGGCATCCCCTCTAGTATCTTATATATAAATTAGTCATTTAGCCTGTTACAATAACGCGCGCTAGAACAGTAGTGCATAAACATTAGTAGGAACAGTCTATATTAAATGGCAAGGGACTTTCACCTCATTCTTTTTGTTGGTCATATTTTTCTTTCTTTCAGCCTTTCTTTTGTTGATGTTTACTTGCTAAGCTGACCGTTCTTAGTGGGCTGCCGCCGTGTATTGTGTGTCTTTAATTTTCTGTGACAGTAATACCGTCTTGTACATCCGCTGGCTTGTACATTCGTAATATACCATTAATTTTCTCTGGCGGTAATACAGGCATGCGCGTCGGTAATATGCCTTTAATCTCCTCTGACAGTAATACTGGCTTGTATGTGGCTGTAATATGCACACTGTATTGTGTACCTGTAATTTCCTCTCGCAGTAATACTGGTTTGTATTTCCATAAAACGCCTCTAACTTTCTCTGACAGTAATATCGCGCATCGCACCGTGCCCCGCACATGTGCACCTTAACAGAAGCCCCGCGCATGCACACTTCACCAGAAGACACACACACACGGAGACCTGGATGCACAAAGGGATTTTATTAAAGAGGATATCTACAGCACAGCATATAGCAGGCTACAACATGAAGCTCAAAGAAAACAACTCTGATGCCAAAGTGAAACCACCGAGAAAAGAGAAACTCACTTAGCTGCTAATACACAAGCGAGGCAAGCACATTGGCAAAACGAAACCTCAGAAGAAAAGAGAAACTCGCTTAGCTGCTGATAGACAACTGAGGCGAGCACATCGGTAAAACGAAACCTCTGAGGAAAGAGAACCTTGCTTAGTCGCTAATGCACAACCAATGAGATTGATTGATTGATTGATTGATTGATTGATTGATTGATTGAAGTGCCAGAATCCATGGTTTCTTGGAGCCCGGGATTTTTACAGAGCAGGCTGACACAGCTAGTATAATATATAAATAGTTACCTATCCATCCAAATAATCAGATTGTGATTCAGAACTATGAATGTAATACTCCAATCTTCAGCCTATCGAGTAAGCGAACCAGCCGCAGTAGTGTAATGTTAGAGTCTTCGCCTCAGGCGCTGATGTACGAAGTTTGATCCCCATAAGAAGAAGCAAAGGTGCATACACCTGATGAGCCCCAATTAGGGTGAAACACGTGTCATGTATTATTTGGCATATTGTATTACATTATGGAAATATTGCCAAGTAAACACACACATACTGAACAAAGAGAGTGACAAATGAATCTGAGAATCTAACTGCTACTAGATTCATTTTGAGGTTCTTGAACAAAATACTTCAAAATTCTATAAAAAAAAGCTTAGAAATCTTAAGAGCAAGCCACTTACCTTGCAATCACTCCTAGAGAGCTTCTCTAATTGTAACCTTTTTGAGATTTTCATCCATCCATCCATCCATTTTCCAACCCGCTGAATCCAAACACAGGGTCACGGGGGTCTGCTGGAGCCAATCCCAGCCAACACAGGGCACAAGGCAGGAACCAATCCCGGGCAGGGAGCCAACCCACCGCAGGACTCACACAAACACACCCACACACCAAGCACACACTAGGGCCAATTTAGAATCGCCAATCCACCTAACCTGCATGTCTTTGGACTGTGGGAGGAAACCGGAGTGCCCGGAGGAAACCCACGCAGACACGGGGAGAACATGCAAACTCCACGCAGGGAGGACCCGGGAAGCGAACACCCGCAGGTCAGTTTTTGTTAATTATGAAGATGCAACTCCCTTCACAACAATGTAGTTAGTGGTTTATTTGCTCTCAACAGCTTTTCACAGGACAGTATAAAGTTTCTCATGGAGATGTTCTGCTTACTATAATTAACTGTGCTTGTTAGTCCTCTGTATTATAAATACAGATTAGAGAAATGGCATGTACCAGAATCATTTCAGTTGCACATGAAGGGGTGTAGGATGAAGTCAGCGGTCTAGCATCTCCTCTTAGGGTCCTCAGGGAATTGTATTGGTTATCGCTTGTCTGTTTCTTCCAGAAGCAATTACTTTTAAGAACTGCATTTTTTGTGGCTTTTGTTGCTGGCTGAGGAGGTGTGTTTGATCGGGAATAGGAATCAAGGCGCAGGAGTCAGGAAGTGTATGTGAGCGTGAACCAAGTGCCATCTGGTGAGCTGGTGAGCATGCGCGATTTACTCACTTGCTTATGATGTGAGACAGGGGAATGAGTGATCAGGTCCCTTGTCAGCTGATTGAGGGAGAAACTTATAAAAGCCTGTCAGAAATGTAAATATGGGAGAGAGTAAAAGCTGAGTTAAGCATAGGACGTCCAGGGTTGCATATGGCCATGAGCTGGTTTTGGCTGTGGCAGAAGAGCTGTAATTCTGTTATGACAGAAAGTTCCGCTAATCTCTGAGCTTTAGTAAGAGAGATAGCAGATCGCAAGCAAAAGAGGAATGAAAAGAGAGCGAGCTTGTTGGAGACTGAATGTGCTGGAAGTGAAGTGACAAGACAGAATGTAAATTGGGTGGGTGTAAAATTTTTTTTTTTGCTTGAAATATGTATTGTGCATTTTTAGTATGTTTTAAAAGTTACTTTTTATTTTAGCCGATGATGGCACTGGATAAGCTCAACACCCCTCAAACATGAATTGGATTAAGTGAGCTTGAGAATGCTGTGATATATTTTTGAAAAAAAAAGGTTACATTTAGCTAAGTAACATGCCTTCCTTGATGTTGACATGTTTAAAGTACTGTTCCTAAAGCCCCTAATAAGACAATGTATTATAGTGCCAAACACCACAATGGATGGACTCTCTGCTCTTTACATGGCTGTTTGAGGAGGCTTGCTGTCCTTAAAAGTACTGCTCACCTTTTGCCACACTAGTTGGTAAAGGATGCGACTTTGGAAGCTTGCCATTTATATAGGCACCCCTGCCACTGGTGATGTAATGCCAGCTCATATTTAGGTGACTTGTCCCTGGCTGATGTAACTTGTCAACACTGTTACAGTATAATAAAGCAGAGATAGGAAGTTTCCATATTCTACCTGTACCTTTGTGACCTTTCCAATTGGCACTCTAAATGACATATTCCACAGTACAGGCTACCACTACAAGCCAGGGGAGTTTAGTTAATTGCAGGGAGACAAAAAGCTCCTGAACTCCCAAACATATTAAAGGACTGCAAACTGTCTGTAATTTCACATGGCTAAATCAGTTCAGCTTGCTGCAGTCAGAAGCATCAAAGACAGTGTCTGCAACTTCAAATGATAAAGAGAATCACAAACCACTGACTAGTGCAGATGGAACCAAAATGTGCCATGTTCAGAGGCACCCAGTCTATTTATTAAAGAAGAGAGAATCAAGTCACAGACCATGGTGCTAGAGGATGATGGTGTGTCTTGATTGGCTTTAAGGAGGGCTGTGAGCATTAAAGGGCTCACAAAGAGGATCAAAAGACAACCTTGTGTCATAAGAAGGACTGACAAAATAAAAGTGAGGTGTACTAAATACTCCAGTACTTAGCTACTTGCGCTGCTATTGCAAGGATCTAAAGCAGCTCAGTTGCACTGTACCGTAGAAGTTGTCTGAAGATGGAGGCGGTGTAAACCTGATATACCTGACACTGTTTTAATGCTGAATGGATTTAATCTTATTCAAGGAGACAGAGACCCAGTGCAATGTGGTTAAAAAAAAAAACAAACAGGAGGGGAAACTGTGAATTAGGATTGGCATAAAAGGCAGTTTATCACAGTTAAAACTATAGTTTGTAATTCATACTTTATAATTCTGCCTGTCAGAATTCATCAAAGTTATTTGCCCAGGGAGAAAAGTTGCGTCATCCTTATTAATGTTTATATTTCTCCTGCAATTAGGGAGTCAGCAACAGAAATGATGAACTCTGTCACCAACACTCTACTAATGACTTATTCTGACCAGTTATAACATGTAGTAAACTCAACCATGTGTCTTTGGAAGGAACAATGACAATAACATGAAGAATGTCTAGAATGGACTAGGCATAATTACTGGATGCAAGCAATCTAGGCCTAAGCTGCTAGAAGGGGATGTGGACAAAGCTAACACCCTGAAACATTTTTTAGGACATTTTCTGTCCCATCTTCTTCCAATGACCAGACCCCTAAACCATCCCCACTACATCAACAACTCCTATCACTTCAACTGGAATGGCCAGTGATGATTCCACCTCTAACTATCAGTACGGGCTGTCCATAATTAATGACCAAGTGACGAGACAACAGTTGAAGCTGCACACACAGGAAAAGCTACAGGACCAAAGGAAGTCAGTCCTCAAGTTCTTAAGGCTTGTGCTGACAAACTTTGTGGTGTCCTCTGTTACCTTTCAGTCTTTTCCTAAGGCTCCAGAAAGTAGCACTGTTGCAGAAAACATCCTGCATTGTTCCTGTTCTAAGGAAGGCAGGCACCTCCTCACCTAATGACTATGGACCAGTGGCACTTACGTTGTATATCGTGAAGATATTTGAGACCGGTCCTGGACTATTTGAGTTCTCTTGTGGTAGACCACCTAGGCCCACTACATCTATCTATCTATAACTTAAAGTTCCATAGGTGAATTAAGGTGAAAATACTGCTGAAGTATATGAATAGTAGTTTCATAACAGAACTTTATTGTGTGGATCATTTTCTAACTGATAAACAAGCTTTAGCACTCCTTTTCAAATTCATTGTTTTCCGGCCTTGTAACGCATTCTGTTACATTCAAGTATAACTGACTGCCCTGTTAAAATAGTAAGGTGAAAACATTGCCACAACATATAAATAGTACTTCCCTAATTGGAAATTACTGGTTTAAATCATTTCCGAAATGTTACACAAGCTAAACCTCTACATCTCACATTTATCTGCTCCACAAGTCTTTTTCTCATTTTGACAAAGCTGGCAGCACTGTGAGGATAATGGTTTTTATCTCCAGTGCATTCAGTATCATCCAGGCACCCCTGCTAAGGGGTAAACTTAGACATATGCAGGTAGATGAGCCTATGGTGTCCTTGGATAATGGATGATCTGTCAGGCAGACCAGTTTGTGAGACTCAAGGACAGTATGAGCAATACTGGAGCACCACAGCAAAGAATCCTGTCTCCTTTTCTCTTTACTCTGTACACCTCTGACTACAAATATAACACAAGATGAAGTGACTTGCTGAAATTCTCAGATGATTCTGCACTTATGGGGTGTTATGATAAGGGGGAAATGAGACAGAGGAGAAGAATCAGGTGGAATACTTTGTTTCTTGGTGTAGAAGGAATTGTTTGCAACTTGCAAAATCAAGGAACTGGTTATTGATGTTCACAGTACTAAAAAGCCTCTACAACCAATTACTATTCAAAGCTACAAGTACATGAGAACCCATTTTGTGAATTTCCCCTTGGGATTAATAAAGTATCTATCTATCTATCTATCTATCTATCTATCTATCTATCTATCTATCTATCTATCTATCTATCTATCTATCTATCTATCTATCTGACAGGCTGGACTGGTCTTCTAATACAGAGCAACTATTAAGAACAGGCTCTTTTTTTCCAAGGGGACTTTATTCCTTTAATGTGGGTGATGACATCCTTCCCATATTCTCAACTCTGTGGTGGCAAGTGTGATTTTCTATGCTGTGTTATGCTGGGCTAGTAATAAATCTTGAACAGAGAGACCCACCAAATCAACCAACTATTATAAAAGGCAGTCTTTGTTATAGGATGCTCTCTCATTGTTATGGAGGTCGAAGAGAATGAAAACTAAACTGAGTGCCATTATGAACAATGCTGCTCATCCTCACTCTGACACACTAACACGATGGACACAGAAGTATGTCCACAAATTCTACTGGAGCTCCTTTATACCAATGGCAATACAACTTTATGAAGGACTGACACAAAGACACGGGAAGGTGTTTAAAGGTCCATGAATATTATGGTTATTGCATCTTTAAGAAAGGATACCAGCTGGACTTCTAAACAACCACTCTCATAGATCAAACAACCAGCTGTGGGACACATATCCGGGTGTGATCAGCCTGTGGCAGGACTGCCTTTAGGTTCACAACATCTTGATTTTAAAAGGCAGATGCATACATGATATGTCCCAAAGGAAGCAAGTTCCTAAAGAGGATAATATAAATGAAAATCAACCCCACTCTCTGGTTAAAACAGTGCTGAAACCTTAGGGATTGTTATATCAATGCCTAGAATTCAATCTGAAGAAAATTTTCATTTAATGAAAACAACATTTATTTTAAAGCACATTTTCATACAAATCTTCTACTTCTTCTTTTGGCAGCTTCCGTTAGGGGCCGCCACAGAGTATCATCTTTTTCCGTATCTTCCTGTTCTCCTCATCTTGTTCTGTTACACCCATCACCTGCATGTCCTCTCTCACCACATCTATAAACCTCCTCTTAGGCCTTCCTCCTTTCCACTTAGCAGCTCTATCTTTAACATCCTTTTTCCAATATACCCTGCATTTCTCCTCTGCACATGTTCAGACCAACGCAATCTCGCCTCTCTGACTTTGTCTCCCAACCATCCAACCCAAGCTGACCCTCTAATTTACTAATTTCTAATCCTATCCATTCTCATCACACCCAATGCACATCTTAACATCTTTAACTCTGCCACCTCCAGCTCTGTCTCCTGTTTTTTTGGTCATTGCTACCGTCTCCAAGCCATATAAAACAGCTGGTCTCACTACGTTCTTGTAGACCTTTCCTTTCGCTCTTACTGATACCCGTCTATCACAAATCACTCCTGACACTCTTCTCTACCCTGCCTTCACTCTCCTGATGTCAAAGAAGTAATTAAAAGCAATTTAAATTAGATATGAAAAATAATTTATAAATAGTATAACAAAAAAATTACATAAGATATTTAATTAAGAGAAACAGAGCCCTTAAATACAGAATTGTAGAATTGTTTTTTTAAGTCTCTAAATGACTATTTCCCATGTGTATTGGTGCAAGTTTCAGGTTAATACAATCTGACTCCATAGTGCACACACAGAGTGAATTTGGTAGAATGCATGTTGACAAGATTTGAGTAAAGTATAACATGACATTCTCAAACACACCTAACCTAATTCAATAAACTTGAACCTATCTAATGTGAAAGGCGCTATATAGGCACCTGACCCAGCACAGAACGACACAGAGGCACGTATAGAACACAAGGGCTTTTATTTTTCTTCACCCGTGGGAGCACGTCTTCCCCGTGACCCACAGGCAATACACAGTCCCAAAAGCACTCCTTTTCCACACAACAACAATATACTTTTCTCTCCCACCACTCCTCCACAAGCTTTGTCTCCTTCCTCCCAACTCTGGCCCTCCCGAGTGGTGGTGGCTGGCCCTTTTTATACCCCACCCGGAAGCGTTTCAGGTGCTTGACCACCTGGTCCTAATTGCATTTCCGGGTGAGGCTGAAGATTCGACCAGCCGGGCTGCAAACTCCATGCAGCTCCCCCTAGCGGCCATCCGAGCCCCCAACCAGGCTGTGGAGGACTCCATCTCCCATGGAGCCATGCGCCAGGTTGGGGTATCATCGTCTGCCAGGGAGGCTGCCACCAAGCGTCCTGGGGGAGGTATTGAAGTGTCCATGGCTGCTCCCCCGGAACAGATGCAGCAGGGGCATCCCTGCCGGGCATGGGACCCGGCTGTCCTTTAGACTAAGCACCAAGGCAGGATCCAGTCTTACGCAGGACCCATTTATTCACATAATCAATTTTGAGTTACCATTTAAGTTAATCTGGACATCCTTATTAATGTGGGAAGAGGAAAACTCATGCAGATAAGGGGAGAGCATGGAAACTCCTCATGGACATTGACCAGGTGCAAGAATTAAACCTGGGACACTAGATCCATGAGAGACAGTTCTACAACCACAACACTGAAATATCCCTCATGTAAAACATGGTCATTTATAATATCAAAAGCAACCTTCTTAAAGAAATTACACAGGAGAAAATGTGCCTTCTGTTTTTTCGAAATGCACTTGACTGTTCAAAGGGTCATCAGGTACAGTGTGTTCTTTAGCTGTGACATTTATCCAAACATAAAAAAAACAGATTTAATGAGTTTAGATGACAAATAGACTAACAGGTTAAGTGACTTGTCACACATACTTACACTTGTTATATAATTAGACCCACCCAAAA
Source organism: Erpetoichthys calabaricus (assembly GCF_900747795.2). Taxonomy (NCBI): domain Eukaryota; kingdom Metazoa; phylum Chordata; class Cladistia; order Polypteriformes; family Polypteridae; genus Erpetoichthys; species Erpetoichthys calabaricus. The sequence goes on from NC_041400.2 coordinate 180,790,288, forward strand.
ACTCCACACCCTTCTCAATAGCAACAACAATGTAAAGCATGCTCAATTTTATTATCAATAGCAACCATCTTAAATCAGTGTTTAAAGAAATTACACACGAGAAAACATGCCTTCTGTTCATTTAAAATATACATGGTTGTGCAAAGGATCATCAGGTGCAGTCAGTGACTTCCCTCTTCCAGGCCAAATAAACAAACTAAAAAAAAAAAACAACCCAAAAACACACCCCAATCATAAAGTAGTATATGAACTTATGGCACCTAGATAAGACAGCATCTGAACTTTGGTTGGTTGAAAATTCTAGAAACAAACCCAAGCAGACATGGGAAGAGTCTGCTGACAGGCATGGGATTTGAAGACAGTCTTATATATCAATTACTTAGCACTTCAAGCTTTTTTTTTTTTTTTTTATTAATCCAGGGCTCCAGCTCCTGCACAATCTTACAGTGGCTAGAGGAGTATGGAAAAAAAATGATCAATTCAAATGACATGAAATAGTTTTGCTGTTATATCATCCATTCACCTGCAGCATACAGTGGCACAAAATAATGTTCTCCAGGACCACAGTGCAATATATACATAAACATATGACAAGTGCAAGACAGGTAAAGAACTATACTATACTACAGAAAGATAAATACATACATACATACTGTACATACATTGTGATGGAAACCAGGCCATCAATGAGCCCAAACCCCAACATGAACACTCCAAGTGTCCCGGGTTCAAATAAAGGATGGTTTATTAATCAAAAGTCCTTTTTATAATACCTCAGAAGTGGCACAAGCACAGGTTTCCTTCTCTTTTTCTACAATAATACCTTCTCCTTCCAGTTCTTCTCACCACCGCACTGTCCTCCTGCAGTTGAGTATTTCCTTCCTTCCAGCTTCGACTCACCTAGACAAGGGAGTGTGGTCCCTTTTATTAAGGACCCAGGAGTACTAACGGTGCCCAGACAATGAGATGGAAGTGCTTCTGGGTCATACGGAAGTCCCATATTAGGGAGCACATCTCCCTGCTGCACGCCTTTGAAGCACCCAGGGGCCCCAGCAGGGCTGTGTTGCTGGACTACACTTCCCAGCATAGCCTACTGGTTCCAAACTAGGCACTGATATCCAGGGCCACTGCCATCTAAAGTCCACAGTAACATCTACCAGTTTCGGTGGGCTGTACATCCATCCTATCTGACACTCTCTTCTGGATCTGATCCCTTTCTCCTCACAGGCCGGGATGCCCATTTGGGTAAGTAACCATCTCCTCTTCTGGCTGGGATGCCCGTCCAGCCTCTGCGGCATCTACAACATAGATAAATAAAAAATATGTGAATAGATTGTAATAATTTGAACTAGATGGTAACAAATAAGTAATGACAACAACTAATAATAAAAAAACAACAGTAGTAGCAAGTATAATAAATGTACTGCATAATTTTGCTACTAGGAGCACATTTTGGGGGGGGGGGGGGGGGCTAGGGGGGCATAGATTTCAGAGTCATGAGAGCTCAGGGGTAGAAGTTGTCACCAAACATGGCAGAACTGGTTCATATCCCACAGTACCTTCTGCTAGATGAAAGTGGGGTGGAAACATGCTTCACAAAACTATAGACTTTGGTGAAGCAATGCTTTATGAAGATGTCTTTAATGAATGGCTGACAGGTCCCAGTGATTTTTTCTGCAGTGTGCACTATCCGTTGTAGGACCTTACGATCAGAGACACTGCAGTTCCCAAACCAGTCAGTGATGCAGCTGGTCAGAACGCTATGGATGGTGTCCCTGCAGAATGTTGTGAAAATTGTGAAGGTGTGTAGGCATGCCTTCTTCGGCCACCGAAGGAAGTGCACACAATGCACCATCTTGGCTATAGAGGTGTTGTTCATTGACCAAGTAAGGTCAGTTGGCAGGTACACACCAAGGAATTAGGTGTTCTAAACCAATTCTACCACAGAGCCGTTGATGTGCAGCGGAGTGTGGACAGCATGTGCCTTCCTTTTTGGTCTTGTCCACAGTAATAGAGCATCAGTCCACCAATTGTTGTTACCTACATTTTGTAAGCCGACTCATCTCCATTGCTGATGAGACCCACCACCAGTGTGTCCTCCATAAACTTAATGGTGGTGTTTGAGCTGTACGCAGCTGTACAAGTGTAAGTCAGCAGAGTAACTAAAAGTGGGCTGAGTACACAGCCCTGAGGGGCACCAGTGATCATCATGATGGTTCTGGAGAAGGTGTTTCAAATATGGACTGTCAAGTGTTGTAGCCTGGTAGACCCACATTTCTTTATTAACATCTGAGAGATAATGGTGCTGAAAGCTGGGCTGGAGTTAATTAAAAGCATTCAAGCATAAATGTCTCTTCTGTCCAGATGAGACAGGGCCACAAGATGATTAGAAGTTATGGCATCTTCCGTGGAACAGTTCAGGGGGTCATATGATATGGGAAGTCAGACTTTCAAGAAGCCCAGAACTAGCCCCTGGAAGCACTTCATGATAAAAGTTGTGAAATGTATAGGACAATAGTCACTGAGGCAAGAGACAGAGAACTTTTTCAGCACAAGTATGATGGTGGTGGATGTGAAGCACTTGGGAAAGACTGCCTGCCTCAGTAAAATGTTGAAGATGTCTGTAAAGATATCTGTCAGCTGGTTGGCACATTCCTTGGATGCTTGGCTAGGTATGTTGTCTGGTCCAGCAGGTTTGTGTGGATTTATGTTCAAAAAAGTTCTTTTTTAATATTAGCAGTGGAAAAGAACACTAGACATACTGTACAGTATACAGATGCACTGACTTTATCAAAAGTCAGCCATAATGTTAACATTTGCCACAAAACAGGAAACATCCTTGAATGGGGTTTCAGTCCATCACAGGCAAAGCTTATATTCACAGCATAGATAGATAGATAGATAGATAGATAGATAGATAGACAGATAGATAGATAGATAGATAGATAGATAGATAGATAGATAGATAGATAGATAGATAGATAGATAGATAGATAGATAGATAGATAGATAGATGTGCATCCTCTACAACTGAGTTTGTCCATTTAATTAGTTTGTTGAAGTAATGTTACAGTTCAGCACAACACAGCATAGAAAATCGCATGGACCATCAAAGAGTTGTAGAAGATTTTAAGGATGTCACTACCCACATTATTGGAATACAATCTCCTAAGGTAGAATAGCCTGCTCTGCCCTTTCTTATATAGTTCCTCTGTTTTCTGAGACCAGTCCATCCTGTCATTATTGTAGACCCCACCCCCCTCCACCAGATACTTGTAGGAGGGGACGACCTCCACATCCACTCCCTGAATAGTGGCTGGACATAGAGGTACTTTGGAGCTGTGAAAGTCAAAAAACAGTTCCTTTGTTTTGTTGATGTTAAGATGCAGACAATTCTCTTGCACCAAAAAACCAAAGTTATCCACTTGACTGCTCTCCTCTGTCTTATTCCCCTTAACAATACAGCTGAATAATCAATGAATTTTCTCAAGAGACATGACACACTGTTATAGTCGAAGTTGTACAAGAGTGAAGAGAAATGCAGGCTGGCCTATTCCTTGTGGTGCTCCAGTTTTGCTCACACAGTCATCGAGTCTCACAAAGTGCGGTCTGCTCGACAGATAGTTCATTATCCAAGACACCATTGGCTCATCCACCTGCATACCCTATAAGTTGACTCCTTAACAGGGATGGCTGGATGGTATTGAAGATACTGGAGACATCAT